>NC_056603.1:26942158-27019658 GCF_018340385.1 Cyprinus carpio | reverse complement strand
CACCCAAGTCCCAACCCTGCTCTCAATCTCCCCTCTGACTTCACCCACTATCATTCCACTCTCATTTTTTTATACATAAAAACACAGTGGTTCATCATAGGTGTACCTTCTCTCTTGCGGTTAACTCAGGGCTGGGCGACATCTATCTTGCATGCACACCTTGAGGGCATCTCTTAAATGGCGGAATTTGGTCATTATGTGACATTAACCTCATTAGAAAACACTCTTTAGAGGCTGAGAGATAAAATTGATTTACAGCTGCCATTTCAACCACTGCTCTGCCGATCAATTGGTTAAACTATCCTTTTTATGGCCCGCAATGCTGCATCTTGCGCTGCAAGCTCCTCTCCACCCAGCCCTCTGCTGTCGGCATGCCCAGTGGTGTGTGTTTATTTGTTGTGTGTGTGTAGCTCAGTGAAAAAAGGCGCAAACGCTCAGTGTGGTTGAAAAATTGAAAAAATACCTTCCATAAGTGAGAATCTGCCATCCGCTCACAATACAGCAATGTGATAGCTTTTTTAAAGCTATGTGTGTGTGTGTGTGTGTGTGTCAAGGTAAACCTATCTGCTCAGAGGAAGTGTATATAAGACTTATTTATAGTACGTATTTAGCTGTACGGAAATGTGTGTGGCTCCATCTATCTCTCCTGTATACGTATTCGTATGTATCTGTATTTGTGTGTAAATGTCAGCATGTCAAGTCAGTGACAGCTGGGTTTAGTGTGGCCATTTAAAGCAAACACACGCTATATTCCACTGATAAATCGATAACGCCTCCCTCTCTACCCACTGGCTGCCTTGTGCAATCCCTGAGATTGATCTGTGGCTAGCACTCATGGAGACCAGGACACTTTTGAAGTATGAATAAAATATGTCAGGTTTGTGTTTCACGTCTTTCCTCAATGGTTCTGGTCATGTGAGGCCACGAGACGCACATACAAGATGGACTTGTCTGCATCAATGCCACCTCTGTGACAAAATCCCACCTCTCGTGTCAAAGGTGCCAGCGGCCCGGTTTGCATCAACCCTTCACATTTCCCAAGGCTTCTGATGCCCTCTATATCAGAACCGCTGACGTAACAATTGAGAGACAATGGCATTTCAAAATAATGTGCACTCTCAATTATTCAAACTCTTACAGTACTACAATACAGCAGTTCATAACCACAGGACTCTTCGCTCTCTCACACACACGTGCATAGACATACTCTGCGTATCTTCCCACTCTGCTCAGAATTATTACACATATTTATTTCACATCATCCTTCTGATTTTGGCAAGAGGCAAAAAGAGAGAGAGAGTGTGAAAGAGCATAGAGAAAATGGCTTTGCACCACTGCATTTAGGTGTCAAGCTCGCAGGCCATCTTGACTTTAATATAAATAGATACAAATCATGGCAGCAGCTTTTTTATTTATTTATTTAATAATTTGTTTTTAAAATGTGCCATCAACAGATGAGCGTCACGTATTCACACCATATTGCCACTCGCCTGCATGGGCCTTTCCACTGGCTCCGTTAGAAATAGCTTTTAGGTGAGTTAACCCGCCTGCTCACATCCTCCCATAGGGACCAGCTCGCCCCGAGATTCCCAGGTATAGCTGCTTCCAAATTCACTGTATTCCGGCCACATTTTTTGGTTCTGCTAAAATAAGTAGGGGTCCAACTTGGGCAGGACCCTTAAAGGGACAACTTTGTATCTTATCTCCCCTTAAAAGGTATATATAAGTACCTATGTGTCCTTAAGGTACTACTGTGGAACTTTGAGGGGGGCGCAAAAATTAAAATTCTGACACCATTTTTGACCTTACTATGGAAGTCAATGGGACACCAAAACTGGTTACCAACATTCTTCAAAATATCTTTGGTGTTTCACAGAAGAAAGAAATCCATACAAGTCTGGACTAACATAAAGGGTTGTAAATGACAATATTTTCCTTTTTGTTTTTTTGTTTTTTGAGGACTATCTCTTTAAGAGTACTGCCCCAGTGACAAGCAGTTGTACAACTAAAGATAAAATTTTAGCACTTTTTTTTTCGGAAATTTCTTTTTTTTTTGTCTCAATGAATATGGCGTGACTGGCCTGTCCTGTAACGTGTTATTTAAAGAGCTGTTGCTATGAGCGTCTCCACTATGGCGTAACATTTAGAAGATTAAAGGGGAATTAGCTTCTGCGCTCATCCACATGTATGGGGACAGATGATATAAAGCCACAAAGTGGGTAGTCATCATAATCATCTTCATCATTATGGTCATCATCATCACCCCATACGGCTTGCATCATGGGAATTGCAGACAGGCGGTGGTGCCACCAGGCGTGCGCATAGTCACGGCTTATTCAGCGGGAACATCTCTCTCTCTCTCTCTCTCTCTCTCTCTCTCTCTCTCTCTCTCTCTCTCTCTCTCTCTCTCTCTCTCTCTCTCTCCTGTCTGCTTAGCTCTGGTCTGGGCCCTAGAAAATGCTGAGCTCACAGCAAGCAATCTCTTCTGCTGTCCCCCCGTCTGCCCACCCCTCCCTCCCCCACTTGCCTGAAGGGTTTCCCCGGTTAAATAGGGCGGGGGGAAGAAGGAGGAGATGACTCACAACCACCAGCCCCCCACCACACACACACACACTCTGCTGACCCGACTGAGAAGTACACGGTCATGAAATTTCTCCTTCTCTCTGTTCATGCACCCTATGTTTTCTCTTTGCTCTAAAATTTGGATCGGACAAAATAATAAATCGTACTGATAATTTGAACTGATGAAAAGTTATGGAGCATCAGCCCGGCCAAAACAAATGTTCTTCTTTTCTTATTGCCTCCCTCCCTTCCATAATCCCTTTGCATTAATACAAAGAAAAGTACTAAAGGAAAACATACAGAATGTTCCACACATGAAAATATGTGACAGATTCCCCGTCACATATCTCTGTTTATCTGTCATTTGTTTTCCCGTCGATGAAGCTCAAACCACAGGAATCACAACTTTAAAGGTTTGATTTTACTGTTTATTTATTTACTTACTTTTGTATGCATGTATGTGCACTGCATATCATAAAGTGAAAAAAAAATTGGTGTAGAATTTAATTTTAAACTATTTTTGCTCTAGTAATGAAATAAACGTGAAATTCTGAAGCAGAAAGGCTGGAATATTGTTTTCTTGTAAAACATATTACCGTTATATTTGTTTTATTTACAACTTCAGAAAATTATTTTTTCAGTGTACACAATGCATTTATCTTCTGTAATAGTATGCATTTCTGTGTGAGACAGAACATTCAGCTGGAAGTAATATAAAGCAGAGGCAGAACTTGATGTTATTTAGCAGAATATGATTGGTTTGGAGGGAGTGAAACACACAAAAAAGTAATTTATTTTAAATTAAGTACTTTTAAAAAATTAAATGAAATTAAAAGTGAATACATTTTAATGAAATCATTTGAAAACCTTTTATTTAAAAGTGAAGATAGTAAGGGTGATTTTATATTTCTCTCACAACACAGCAAGAAACAATTTAGCAGAGCTTGGCAACAGACGTAAAAGCTATAGTTCTAAGCAGTAGAGAGGGAGATGGAACTGTTGAAAGGGAAGCGGTGACAGCTGTGGATGGTGCTCGGTGTGTGGGGGTCACAGTGTAGTCTTAGGGGTCGACTGCCCCTTGCTAAATGAAGACTGGATGTGATATTGTTCCAGTCATCATGACCATCTGATGTCAATTTCACACAGCGGTGGGACCCTCCGCAAGCCGGTCCTCACCACCAACCACATGGGTAATAAACAAAACCATGACAGACACACACGATACCATTACAGCACAGACCATATATAACACATACCAGTACTCCGTTAAAGATGTTCCTAAAAAATGTATGTATTCTTGAATGTAATGACTGATTGAGAGAACGAGAGAGGGCTTAAGAATGATTCTTCTGAACATACTCATAGCACCGAGACACATAACCTGGCGAACAAACTCGCCGGGACGGTACATCACTCCCATCACACGCACACAATCACATCATCTCTTGCCTCAAATGATGCTAAACATGAGCCCATGGTATCCTGAATCTCTCCACAATCATCCCCTGTGCAAAAATAGCAATCTTGTCTTTCAGCTCAAGCAGGGCGAGAACCATTCTAAGAGGCAATGAATTTGGTTGGGGCTGAATAGGATGTTGGTACATGTTTTACTAAAGGAAATATAATGGCACACTATTATTAGATCACATTAATCATGAGGGTGCCAAAGGCACTGACAGCAGCCCTGAAAAGGATTGAAAACGTTGGTAATGGATATAAATTACCCATTGTGTGATAAAAGGATTTTTTCCACTAAGAAGGTGGGAATAAAACAGAGAGCCTCCGAATGCGGGTGTGTAAAATACGAAATAATACAGGTTATCACGTCTGGATTAAAATTTTAAGGGAATCAGATAGTGACAGCGAGGCCTAAAGTTAAAGCACGAGCTATAAAAGTATAGGAATTAAAAGCAGATTAATATCAGCGTGACTCTGAGAGAAAGCGAGCGGGCGGATGAGAGCGAGAGAGGGGGCAGGAGGCACGAGAGTAGTTTTGATAGAGGTCTGTCAGTTGGCACAACGATAATGAGTCGCGTCTCTGTTATTCGGTTATTTATTGCCGACTTGGCTGGCAAACAAAAGATCAATAATTTTGAGCAAATCTAATGTTGTCCCTGCTGCTAATGTGCTCGTCCATCACTCCTGCCATCCTCACATGGGAGAGACACCGAATCCCGGCTTATTCCACATCAAATGCAATTATGTCATATGGCTTTAATAACATGCCAGCCCCCCATGAATACTTGGGGACAGTTGATTATGTGTATGCATATGTGCCCAAACATGTCACGTACTAGTAAATCATAATATATGTTGAGATATCATATGCATTTTTTAGTTTTTTCGTCCGAATCAATCTTTATTTGCTGCCTCAGATTTCTAATATGAAGTGTCTCAAAAGTCCTTCAATGCGGTGACAGAGAACACACTTGCATGCAAATATACATGTAGTAGACATATGGTCAATGACATGTCGATTTTTTTATTTTCTGACCAGATCTATTAAGTTATTCAAAAACATAAAAATCTCATTCAAAAAGACAATGACTTCAATCTAAATTTTCGGTAACACTTTATTTTAGGGTCTCTTAACTAGTTGCATATTAGCATGCATATTACTAGAATATTGGCCATTTATTAGTAGTGTTTAGGCACATATTTATGCCTTATTCTACACAACCTTATTCTACATCCCTAATCCTACCTAATACCTGAACTTAACAACTTACTAACTATTAATAAGCAGCAAATTAGGAATTTATTGAGGGGAAAAGTCGTAGTTAATAGTGAATAAGTGTTCCCTATTCTAAAGTGTTACCAAATTTTCATATTTACTATAACATATAAATTACAATACTTCTAAGTGGGGCTTGTAAAAATGACAAATCTAACTGTCCAGGGATCTTTATTGTTTTATGTATGTATGTATATATGCATTTATTTATTTATGAAAAGGCAAAAAAAAAGTTTAAGTCAAATTAATATCCCAAACATACATGATACAAAAAAAAAAAAAAAAAACAATAAAAAAATCAAAACAAATCAAATAGAATCAAATAATAATTAACATCCTTACAAGTGAATTAAAAGAAGAAAATATTTTTCACTTTAATTGAGTTACACCTCTTGTAAATCCAAACTTTTGCAATAGAAACAATAGTATAAATGTTTTCATTTATAAATGTATGAATCCAACATGATTACTACTAGAGGTATGATCTAAGAGTTCGGCAGTTAGAGCTTTTTCTTACAGATGCATACAGACAGCTCCTACAGGTGAGCCCTTATTCCTCAACACAAATCAATCAACGCACAATCCACCACTATACCCCATCCAAAGGCTTCAACAGAACATATTTTATCTTGATTTTAAACATAATGCTAAAAATCTTATTAATATCTCTGCTTGTATGTCATGTCACCTATGTGTCTTCACCTGCGGTGTTTACCCCAAGAAAGTCTAATTGACATCCGGCTCTCGTTGCCATTGTGCGAGAGTAAACTGGAGGCAAGCCATGTGTTAATGACAGTGGCGGGGTGGAGCATGGGAGAGACTCATCGGATATCATTAGCACTAGCTCGCAGTGTCAGAAATCACAGCTCATAAAGACAGCTTTAACTGAAAAACGAAAGGGGCTTTGGCCCGAAATACACTTCCTGAGAAGATGTATGCTGCGAATCATGGCATCTCTACACTGCCATTCAAAAGTTTTGGGGGCAGTAAGATTTTTTTAAATGTATTATTATTTTTTTATTATTATTATTAAGAAGTCTGAATGAAATGCATTACTGCTTCCACATACATAAACAGCACTGTTTTCAGCATTGATAATAATAAGAAATGTTTTTGAGCACCAAGACTGGAGTAATGGCTGCTGAAAATTCAGCATTGCCATCAGAGGAATACATTACATTAAAAAATGTTAAAATGCATTGCAATAAAAACAGTTTTCAATTTTAATAATATTTAACAATAATTAAACAAATGCAACCTTGATATATATATATATATATATATATATATATATATATATATATATATATATATATATATATATATATATATACACACACACACACACACACACACATCCTAACAACCCCACACCTTTGAACAGTGGTGTATTTCATGCCAGTTAATGTTACAGTCACACTGTTTAATGCTCCTAAAATGGTGAAGTTAAGATATCATCTTCTTTAATAGTCTGCTTTCTTCCTCTGAGCATCGGTGCTATCATCTTTACTTTCACCACACACACAAAATACTCCCGCACCCCCACAGAAGACAGCTAGTGCTCCGCGAGTCTTTAAAGATGTCATTTTTTTAAACATACACATCAAAGTTGTGGAAGAGAGGCTTTCTTTACTGAACATCTGCCTTTGTGTTCAAGTACAATCTAGCTTTGAAAAGAGAAGGAGGGAAAGCGAAAGACATCCAAAGATCGCTTTCCCATCCACATCCCCCCGCGCCGACTGGCAATACATCATTTGTATTGATGCAATATTAAATTTCAATATCGCATGTCAAAAGGTACAAAATGATAGATCATAGCCTAACTAAATGAATTATTAAAGGGGCCAGACTGCACCATGCTATCGGCTTCTCTCCCAATCAACTGTGTCTGAAAAGTACAGTTTGATACTGGCAGCATTTCAAAGCTCGAGCGATTCTCTCTCTTTGTCTCCGTCGCTCTTCGCTTTCTTTTCCTCAAAGTTTTTTTTGTTCGTCATAATGAATCTGGATTTGTGTCACCCCCAAAATCCACCCACAATGCAAAGCTGCGTGAGCGTCGTTTCCGATTGTGTGGAATTTTTGTTTGTTTGTTTTCTTTTTTCCGTCCTGTTCGCTCCGGAGAATGCCAAACGTTATCAGATTACTCTAATCTGTTGCTAAAGAATTTAAAAGCAGGGCTGAAATTGTTTTCAACAGCCCAAATATGTGCTTTATGGGTTTCACATCCAGGGACCTCCTTAGAAAACAAAGACTTGGAAGGATCTTGAAACATATTGTTTTTAAGCAGTAGCTTTTGAGAGGATAAATTAATAAATAATAATAATAATAATAATAATAAAAATACAAATCTAATAAAAAAAAAATAAAAAGCAACAAAGTTAAAACTGTAACAAAAACCTTTTCTTTATCATCCAAAAAAATAAAATAAAAAATAGCTTCAGTGTTTCACTTTGCTGATTTGTTTTCCGACAGCTGACCACAGAGGCCCTATTATTTCATTTCATAAGCTGTTGGTCACCTAAACAAGAAAAGTACACTATGTAATTCTGAAGTCCAATAATTATATTCAAATTTTAAAGTCAAAAACATGATAATAATGCATGTGTGTGTGTGTTGGTGGTAATGATGACTCCAGGGGGATTTAATTGGAGAGTCCAGATTGTCGGACCGGTGACCCCACACAAGTCAAGGCCACCATTAGCGTTCGGCTCGCATGTTAACAAACACAATCCCTTCGCCTTTTACCGTGGCGAAAATTCAATTTGAGCTCTTTGTCTGCTTGCTGCCTTTGCCCTAACGATGGTCCCCGTCTCTCTCTTCCTCGCTCTCTCTCCTGCTTTTTCCCCTTAACCAACAGAACACAGAGGAGTCGTTAGGACCCTCTCTTCATTACTTCAAAAAACCAATCATTAGACACCAGAGTATATACGTAATTAGAAAATCACTTCCTTTGCAATCCTGGCTAAGTAGTTTACATACTGTATTTACAGGGACAAAATCAATTTTTAATCATTCTACTGATTGGGCTCATCAGCTCAGTAGGAACATTGTATCCTGCTTGTTGTGCGAAAGCAACATCTGGGCTAAAACAATTACCCTTTTGTGTTCCAAAACTATTCAGCGCAGGGCATTCTCCAGCACCCGACGGCTGCCACTAAGCCCCTGCGTAGCCATCTCTTTCTTCCTCTTTCTCTCTCCCTCCTTTCCGTTTTCTTCCTCTCTTTCTGCCCTTGACTGTTGCGTGGCGGATCGCATTTAAAGCCTTATAAATCAATACGCTATAATAAGATGCTCTTGAGAAAACGCAGCATATTGCTTTTTTAACACCTATTGTTTCCCCCCACCCTTTTTTTAGACTTCGTCGTGTTGCTTGTTGTTGTTTTATTGCGACTCAATCAGGAAAAAGGGAACAGATTTTGTTTTGCCTGAAGAAATATCACCTTATTAATAATACGTGTTCCACTCAGCTAACAATTAGAGTAGTATTTAATGCACAAGTACAATATTCACAGAGCAAAACTGTGACTGCATTTTAATTATCGTTGTTTTAAAGAAACAACACGAACAGTGCGCACGACGAACGGCGGGAGTCATGGCCATCGGCTCCGGAGAAAAGAGATGAAGAAAGATGTTTTTTAACGTGAGGTATTGAACTTTGAAGTCAAAGCGTTCCTAATATGTTCCTACCCTTCACTGCATAATAAAACGCTTTGTATTCGTGCCTATGCGATGGCGGATCGATGGGCATTAGGCCCGACTCCCTTTCTCTCACTTTGAAAACAGAGGAAATCAGATTTAGAGAAAAAAAGGGAGATGAAAAATCAGTTAAAGCATTGATCGTGCCTGCTGTATGCAAATCACATTTGCCTCTATTTTTTGACTGATCAATAGGGTTAATTAACAGATTCGTTTTAACTGCACTTTGCGACACCGTCGACCTCAGAAATCATCGCACCGTCTCGCTGCCATCGCAGTAACGAATGACAGAGTGCGTGCGAGGGCCCATAAATCTAAAAAGCCAATCCATCTATGAGCACAGGCATAACTGTAAAATATGAGCGTGCAGACAACTCTCAGGTAGATCTTTGAACGTCAAAGAGGAGGGACAGCAAAGACCGTCTTGAGTAGAGGATCAAGGCCCATCGGAGTTAAAAGAGCGAATATCAACATCATCCATTTTACATGTTGTTTTAGTATTTCATAACTCCGACAGCCAGCGTTGCATGCGTGTGGTGGCACTAGAGGTGGCATTTTTGCGTTGGCTCTGGTGATGTTCTACTATTTTGGATTAATAATGGATGCTTTTTGAAATGATTATTATTCCCAAAATGCTCTTTTGTGATTTGCTTTGAAGGGGAAAGCAGTGGGAAGATTGCACTTGCGAAAGGGGGCCGCTCATTTGGAGAGCTTTTTCCAATTATACAATTAGTCAGGAATGTAGGGCAGCAGCCTCTGTGTACCGATCACTCCGACCCTGGAAAGAGAGAGAGAGCTTTTTTGCTTTTGCTTGTCGAGTCGAGTGAAAAAAGTAAATAAATAAATTAATTAAATTTTTAAAAATTAATAAAACAACACTGAACAACTAGCCCAGAAAGTGGTACAGTGGGAATGTACTTTAAAAAGTGGGATTCGAAAAAAAGAAGTCCTGACCTTGCTAGTGTTGATTGCGTGCAAACACCAAAAGCAATACATTCTCTACTATTAGACAAAGTAACGGGGTCAGGCATTTCTGTTTAACTATATCTCTTTGTTTCTGAAGGACTTTTTGCTGTTAGGGCCGGGTTGATTGGCCAGTGTTGGCACCCAGGACCAAAAAGTCCTAATTATGTCACTGATTATATATTTTTTTCTTTTAGATGGAGAAGAGATTTTAATTTTATCATTTGCCCTTTCCATTGTCCTCTTGCCAAAGCTGGTATAATGCCTGCTAGTTTAATATGAGTGGGGAAAAGAAAGAGAAAAAAAAAAAAAAAAAAACACAACAGCTACCATCTGCTTGCCTGTGGATTTTCTGTAATCGCTCTTTACTGATTACACTGCTGACTACATGAACCTCTTAAATAATTATCCTGCAATAAAAAATGCTAAATAATTATTATCATTAACTCCTAGCAAGACGGCTGCCACTCCAACTAATGCTGCCTAAACTGTCAGAGACAGAGCGCCTATGTGCCATGTCAATCATCGAATGGTGAAAAAACGGACGATTTTTAGGGTGCTTCATGAGAGAGATGAAGGTTTGATGGATAATGTCTGCCTATATTACAGATTAAACTCAAGAGCGAAGGGGTTTGTAGGCGGAAGCTATACGACACGCAAAGCGTCTTCGGGGGCTCCGCAGAAGTCTGTGTTTAGTTTCTCGCTTTGTTCAGCATGTTTGATTTTGTCCTCTGGATATCGGAAAAAAAATGACAGAAAGTGAGCAGTGCCTGACACCGGTACGTGGTTGTATGGTTCGTGTTCCTCTCTGAAGCCGAGGCCGTCGTGTAGGAGTTTATTGAGTTATGAGTGTACGTATTTACAGAATTGCTTTGGACGGCACATGTTTATGATGGATCCCGTATGGCTGCCGTGAGTCATATAGAGTTCAGATTAGAAGAAAAGCCAGCGGTTTGACAGTAGCCTTAGCAACAGAATTCTAATGTAATATTCTAGTAATAGTGGCTCTAAAATACTATTTCATTTATTTATTTGATTTTTCATTTAAGCGCAAGGAATTTCATTGATCATGTCATAAACTAAAACTAACTTCTAAACCTTACCCAAAAACCTCACAATGAAAAAAAAAGGTTTAGGATTTAGTTTGAAACTATTTGAAATCAAAAATTGCTAGTAAAATTCATAAAGAATTCCAAAAAAAAAATAAGGTAACAAATAATATTTTGAAGTAGGAAGACTGAAAAAGTTTTTCTCTTATAAAAAATATTCCAATAATCTTTATTTACAATCTTTATTTTTAATGTAACCTTAAGATTATTGTTTGTAGAATTTGGAGTCTGAACTGAAGTCTGAACTTCTGGCTTTGTGATTGAGATGACCAATGAAATCAGCTGTGAGGTGGTGTTTGCATTTAAGTGGTTAAAAAATATATATATATATATATATATATATATATATATATATATATATATATATATATATATATATATATATATATATATATTTAAAAAATTGCATTAAATCAAAAAAGGCATAAACATGGTTTAGACTTAATCGATTTTTGGTCAACATTATTCTCCACGGCCTACCATTACACATTACCTTCCTTTACCGATATTTCGCTCCATATTTTAATAAAAATGTTTCGCATTTTCAAGCTTCTAGAAAAAGGTTCTCATTGATTTGTACTTTAGCACCAAGCACTCAATTCCTACAAACCGCTCTGACCTTGCACGCAGGACGATGACCTATTACGGATTAAGAGAAATCTTTCTTCGCTGCAGGAAAGTGAAAACTGAGAAAAGAAAGATGCGAGCATCGGGACAGGATGAGCCCGGGACAAGAAGAAAGCAGAAAACAAAGACTATGTGAGAAGCAGCGCAGCGAGACAGATGTAAAACTGAGAAGTGTAGGAGCGCTACATCCCACCCTGTGAGCTTGTTGTGGAGCCATCATCCCTTTTCATCTCTTCTCTTTTTTCGGAGGACAGAAGATGTTCGAGTAAAACGGCAGACAGACCCAATCAGTCGAGCCCTGATACAGACAGATAATTCACCCCTCCTGTCACATGATCCCTCATCAGTCTGGGAGATGGGGATATATCGCCAGCAGCTCCCGGAATAATGGCTGCACCTGTTTACCGTGTCACCTCTGTTTGCTAATTGTCTCCTTGAGCTACATTGGGGAAGTGAATATGTCTCCTGCTTCTGACAGGCGGGCGTTTATTTGGAAAATATCATTACTTCCAGCATGATTGTTCTTTTTGCTGCTTTTTTTCTTCTTCTTTTTGTCACTTTATGTTTTTCTCTCTCTCTCTTTTTTTGTCTTTACTGTCTTCTCTCCAGCAGGAGGGGGGAGCAAGTGGTAAAAGTTAAATGACTATGCTTGGATACAGATTTCACGTCCTGATTAGGCGAGGTGACAGCGCGCGGCTGAAAAGTTCACATCCACTTGTTTCGCTGAGGAAGGGAGCGTGACAGACATCTTTAATATCCTCCTCTTTTGGCGCCATCAATCCCCGTGCCAAGCAGTCGTACCTGCAGCCGGGCATACGAGGGAGGAGGCACAGGAAGAACACGGACAGGTTCACGCGAGGGGGTAGACAAGCGCCTGCAAACAAACTCAGCCCATGCAAGAGATTCAGCAACCATGCGTTTGATTTACCTGTAATTACAACTTCAGAAAGTCGCGCCATATTCGCACAGCTAAAATGTGGCAGCTGCAAAAAGTGAAAAAAAAAAACTGATAATCGGTTGCTTTTTCTAATAAAACGCCACTCTTTGCAGCACTGCCTTTAAAGCAGGTTGAGTATTTAGGTTTCATTTAGGGATCAGTTGTGTGTAACTGAAGCCTATAATGTTGCTCCACACTGGTTCAGGTGTAATAAAGACATGTCCTGAGACAGACCATGAGCTCTGTATGTGGTGCAGGAGAGGAGGCCACTTTGATGATGGGGTAAAATATGATTCCTGTCCAAGGTGCCACTTTCCTGAGAACAAAACCTCCTTTCTTCCCTCATCCGCATCATCAGCATCTGTGTCTCTGTCATCAGTGTCATTGATGCTGTTTTTTGGTTTTCCTCAAAGCAAAGCAAACAGACAATTTCTTGTGTGATCACAAATTCACTTTGATATAAATATATACAGATATGTATATGTTTTTTTTTTTTATGCAAATAATGAAACTTTAAGAAATGTTAGCACAGCTTTTTTTTTTTTTTTTTGCCAACATTTTAGAGAACACAGTGGTAAAATTAAAAATAAAGCCAGTTTACATGATAGCACACAATTTAATTAAAATATAGCAAATTGTAAATGCTGCAATAAAATTCATATTTATATAATGCTTACTAAAAGAATTTAAAATAAGTAATTTGAAAATGTAATTAATACAAAATACAAAACAAATTGTGTAAAAAAAAAATGACATTTTTGTTTTAATTTTCATATTTTACATTTTTATGTATAATTTTACTTATAATACACCCCATACAAACAACAACAAATTTAATCAGCCAATCAGAAAAAAAAGCCAAATATCTGTCAATGGATCACAAATTCACAACCATTTCTACTTTATCTTAGACCCTTAAAATTGAATTTTAAGAAAGCCCCTTTTCCATGAAATGAGTGACAGTGCCTTTCTCCGAGAAGACACACGCTACACATTCAATATAGCTTTTTACTACCCCATCCTTCAATACTAGCCTCTCTGCAAATCCTACATCACACTGTAACAGATACTGCACCTTAAACACAAAACCTGGAATGATTAGGATCCGCTTATTTCTATTTAAATCCTGCTTCACAGATTCCTCACTATAAGACCCCACATGATTGAATGCATATTCAATAAAAGCACCCACATGCTTAACACACTTGCATGGAATGACTCCATTTATTTGGCCTGTTTTATTTTTGTAAAATCTGACATAAATTTACAAAGTCTCGAGCGTTACCCAATCCTGCTTTGAAAGACTCCTGCTCAGCGCTAAATAAATAATCTCGACGGCATAAACTCTGTGAACTACATAACCTGACCTCCCTTTAAAGTAGCATAGAACCCTGAGAATACAGGCCTCCCAGAGAGAGAAGGAGAGGGGGATAGAGAGAGAGGGCAGCAGTGAGAGGGCAGGGGCACAGATGTGGGGCTCAAAGCGGGCCACCCCCAGAGCCTGCAAGGGGAATTCTAATCACCCTGTAGTATTTCAGTAGAGTGCCAAGACGAACACACTCGCTCACATGTATACACACACACACACACACACATGCAAACAGATACACAGTCTCACACACACACATTCACATACTCAAAGGCATGCTTGCCTTAAGTCACATTCTAAATTGGATCCCAGGAGCTTTTTCTCTACCTTGTTCACCAAAGGCATTGTGTATGTTTTCTGAGTACTCAGCATATGCTGGGTTACCTGAGCGCTCTTTAGCACACACATACACACACACACACACACACACACACACACACACACACACACACACACACACACACACACACACACACACACACACACACACACAAACATATTGTTTCCAGAATTAGTAGTTGATGTGTCTTTTTTTTTCTAAGGTATTTCCCATTAAGAGCTTAATTAAATTCAAAACACCACAGATATATCTATTATGTCAAAACTTAAAAAATAAATAAATAAATAAAGCAATCAATAAATAAATAAACGCCCACCTGAGATGAAACCATGAAGCCAGGCTGTGTTTGCATGCTTATTATATTGTTTTTTTGTTTTTGTTTTTTTCTATGAAATTTTAAGAAGATTTTCCAAAATACGTTCCTCCATAATATCATGCTCAGATGATTGATGACTGACACTGATATCCTACAGTTTTGTTTTATTAAAACTTATTGTGGGATGCCAAAAATGCCTCAAATTGCTCTGCTTAGAGCTAAAACATATTATTAACATAGATTTTCACCTGCCATCTTGAGATCTATACATTTTACAACTCTTTGAATCAAGCATTTTCTTAGTTTGTCATTACACTGGATAGTATAAAAGCCACAGGAAATGAAAAGGAGAAAAGTGGAATTTGGAGCCAAATTCGAACTTGGATCGCCCGCAAAACATGTCAGAGCATGTGCGCTACCTGCCACAGTCTCCAGTAAATGAGCGGAAGACTCTTGGGAATTAAAAGAAATGATGCTCTCAGTTACTTATTCACAACATTTACCTGTTAAAGGACCATTTTTAGAGGACTCAACAGACAGATCATGGAACAACACTGTCTGTCAGAGCGGCAAAATGGTAAAAGTAATAGCGAAACCAGCGAAGTGTTGACTTTACAAAGGATACGAGGAAAAAACAGACCCCCTCTCCCACCCCCTCTTCATCACCATCTCTCTCTCTCTCTCTCCGGCTGGCAGCCGAAGTTAACATTTTCAGAGAGAATATTCCTCCCTCCAATAGTGGAGCGTAATTCATTTTCCATCTCTGTTCATTAATCATTGTTAAAATTAGTGATCCATTTCTTCCACTCTGCCATCTGCACTCAGCTTCGTTACAAACATGACACCTTCCCGCATAATAAAAGCTGACAGGCAAGAGGATGCCTTTCCAAATAGCTTTCTGCATATGTGCACCTCTACAACTGATGCTGTTGTCAAGACAAAAGTAGGTTATTTAAGCTCCCCACTTTAACAACGCACACACACAAATGTAAAAATACACACGTCTTGCACATGCATAAAATCACGCTCCCGCTAGACACGCATGTATGCAGCATATAGACCAGATGTAGATGTTCAACAACAGAGCACATATTTACATTAAATGGTGAATGGATAACATTCGCATGATTCCAACAAACCAGGTTTCTTAGTTTGTTTCTCTTGCTCACTCTCCGCTTTACGCATGTGTGCTTGCACGCTCGCAAACATAATCTTATCTGGAATGTGCTCAAATCTGCAAAAAAAAAAAAAAAAAAAAAAACAATAACACACCGAAAGCTAAGCTATTGTCCTTATGACAAGTAAAGTTATGAAATATCAGTCTTTAACACAGCCATCAGCGCCAAGACAACAAAGAACCTGTTGTGAGTTAATGTGCTGTTTACGTCCTCTGGAGTTTTATTTCACCTTTCATTAACACATGCTTGTTGTTTGTCCACCAGGCCTTGAGAAAAAAAAAGGCCTTGGCCCTCACCCGCAGCATGTGTGTGTGTGTGTGTGTGTGTGTGTGTGTGTGTGTGCGTGCGTGTGTGTAATAGGATTCTCATTTATTGCATTCTCATTTCTCACACATGGGAGACAGAGCTTTGACCTTCTCTAGGAAAATAATAATGATAATGATGATGATAATAATAAATACATTATATTATACAAAACACATAATAAATACAACATATTTAATACTCACACCTACTCTTGACTGGTATTTCTCCTGGATATTACTAGCGGAGTCTCCTATTCTCCAAGCAGGTGGAGACAGAGAATCGCTTGCTTGGTAAATGAAAGGCTGTGTAATCTATAGAAGCCTTTTTCTGCACCAGAGTAAAAAATAAATAAAAAGGTAATTGTGGACATTTTAAGATAAGAAAGTCACAATAATGAGAAATAGCTACAATAGTGAGATATACAGTAATAATTACTAAAATGTTAACACTTTAGTATAGGAACCAATTATCGCTATTAATTAGTTGCTTATTAGCATGCCTATTAATGACAGATTGGCTGTTTATTAGTACTTATAAAGCACATATTCTGCATGACCATATTCTACATCACTAATCCAACCCAATACTTAAACTTATTAGACGTTTATTGAGGCCAAAGTTGTAGGTAATGGTTTGTTAATAGTGAGAATTGGACCTTAAAATAAAGTGTGACCATAAAAACTGTTAGATATACAGTCACAATAATGAGCAATAATTACAGTTGCAAAATATAAAGTCAATTATGAAAAGTAAAGTAACAACTGTGACATAAAGTCAAGATTTGGTGAATAAAATCGAAATTGTGAGTTATAAAGTCACACTTGTGAGAAATGAAGTCACAATTATGAGCAGCTGTTACAATTGTGACATTTAACCTGTTATCTGTCACTGGCCCACCGGCGGGCCTACATGTCATTGCATGTTTTAAAGTCACAATTACAAGAAATAGTTGTAATTGTGAAATATAGTTACAAAATAAAAATGAGATTTTTTTACTATGAGATGAGAATGGGCATCCATATGTAAGTGTTTCTGTGACGTGTGTGTGAGGACGCTTACGTGTTTGCAGAATTTGGGTACCAAATGTGTAAATAGTGGACTGTGTTATTGACAAGTGACTAAGTGTGTGTGTATGTGTATGCGTTGGTGAGTGTTTAGTGTCTTTGTTGGCGAGGAGAGGAGGGTCGTGCTGATATAATGAGCAGCTTGGAGCAGATGATGCTCCGACTCCATCCCTCCAGATCCAGACCAGAAGCCTGTGTTTGCTTTCAGCAGGCCGGGGCTCCAGTCTCTCCGCTCCCCCTTCCATCCCAGTCGAGTCCAAGGCTTCACACTAGGCCTCCCAGGAGCCCTTGGCCCAAACCATTAATCTATATAATGCCCTCAAAGAGCGAGCTTTTTCACACCACCGAGAGCCAAGCTGAAACAAGGGCAACGGCTACACCGTCGAGTCAGCTGCTCGCCCTGCTGTCAACATACACAGATATAGACACAACACGACAGCCACAAATAAACGATTCAACTTACAAACATATCTGAAGGACCGTAAACAAGAAGAAACCTTGAATCCTGTACGATGCCCGTGAGTCGAAGCCAGTCAGCAGATGGGGTAGGAGCTAAATCATGTTGACATTCACCCTCAACATGACCAAGAGAAAGCCAGAGCTTCAGTAGTTTCCGCTATCTGCTAATTTGGTTTTCCTTGACCCTGACGCACACACTAAAACACACATCTCAACACTTCCATTCACAGCACACACGCAGACATGTTTAATTTCAGGTTCTCACCACATCTGAATTACAGAAAAACTGATGGTGGACAGAGGCCAGGTCCCGCCGGACTGATTAGCATCATTTAAGAAAGCGCGCAGCGCTGAGAAGACCGCCCAGCCTACGAGATGGGTGGCCTCCCAGCACTAGAAGTCAATACCTAGTAAACTCATTTGAATTGAACAGAGTGAAAAAGCACTCGGGCCACCGCATACATTTCCCCTCTCCCCCTCGCACACATGTATTTATGTATTCATCTGTCCCTCTCTCCCTATTTCCATTTGTCTCCCACTAAGTGCTTTCTATGTTGGTCACCATAGACTGCCGGCAGAGGTATGCATATACATTAAGAGTGGAACAATGTACTTTTTCAGAGGTATGAAAATAATAGAAGGGAGAGGCATCCCCCTCCCTCTAAATTAGATAAGCCATGCAAATGGCTTAAAATTTTGTAAAGCTTTTGAGAAAATCCTACTTATGGTCGCGATTCTGTGCCAAAAAGTTCATCTGGCCTGTAAATTTAAGCATGGATTACAAATATTCAAATCATGAGCTTACTGTTCAAATAAACATTTCCAACAGGGAGAAAAGTTGCAAGGCATACACTTTCAACATAATTCCCTGTCTGGCATCGCCTGCCCCTCACTCCTAATAAAACAAAACCTCTCCAAAAATTCAGGAGAGAGCGGGAGGGGGGGAAAAAACAAAACAAAGGAGTTAAAAGTTCGCCTTTTCATTTTTCGTCAGACTGAATAAACACCGCTGATGAAATCTGTAATGAATGTAATTGTAACCACCTATACAATTGCAATCTGCTGGGTAAGAGAGCGAGACAAAAACGGAGGGAGAGAAATCACAAGCACAGCACAGGCTGGGAAAGTGGAACAGATAGTAGAGTTTATATTTGAAAGGGGAAAAAAAAGAGAGAATCAAATGGCTTAGGCTGGTCAGCTGCTTCCCACATGGTAGAACTAACAAGAACTGAAGTCACAATGATTCCAGCCTGGCTTGAATGTCCTACCTCTGCTCTTACAACTCTCTCACTCTTTCCAAAACAGTGGGACCGACTCCGACTCGAACCTGGGTGCTTCTTACCACTTTAACCTTGACCTGGACGCCAGGTCTTTTGCTTCTCTTCTTCCGCTGAGAGAAGAAAAGAGAAAAGCGAAGGTCTTTTTGTGATGACAGCCGGTGCTACCCTAGGATTAGAATAGCCCCTATCATTCCAAAGCAAGAGTGCCATATTAAAGTCTTCCACATTTGCGAAATTGCAAACAGATGCAACTCAAGTACCTGCAAATAATCTGCCAAGACCAATTTCAAAAGGGAGATTTCCAAATATGTGGAAGTCATTAGGACGCGCATTATTTTTGCGATGAGCAGGAGGCTGGAGCCGGTCTAGAGGCAGATGGGTGCTGCTTTTATTTAGCCAGAAAAAAGGACTACGTGTTGTTCCATCATAAATGAAGATATATAACGCCAACAAAACAATTATACCCCAAATATTGATGATTCAAAGACAACAAAAGAATGTACGGTTTCCTTTTATCGTTACAGACCACAATCTTTCATCTTTCGCTTTCCTTCTTCATGTTTCGCTATTCACTTCTGATAACACGAGACTCAAAGAGATCTAACAGTGATGTAAAGAGAAAATATTAAAGGTAAAAAGCTTCAGATATCGGATTTCTAACTGCTGTTGTTTTCTTTCTTCCTGCTCTTTAAGAAACTGAATCAGTTCCTCTTGTTGACTCTCTCTATCTCTCGTTTTATGTATCAGTCTTTCCTGTGTTCTCCAAATAGCGTTTTACCTCTGCATGCCTGTGCCGCATTCGCTAATTAAAAATGATTTTACCACCATGCACTGCAACAGACTTCATTAGGATGTGTGTCGAACAGTCTCTCTGCTTCATACTGCATGGGATATCCCAACCACACTCATGTTATTCTCTACTATTCTGTTTTATGTGTTCTCATATTAATTAAACCGATATTTCAATGGAATGAAAAAGTTTGATTAATTGATCAAATGTTATTTTGTATTTTTAGCCTCTTGAAAATGGTCCTCTAATTCAGCCTATAAACAGAATTCAGTAAAATGTATTAACCAGTAGGTTACATTTTAGGCTTCACACCCACAACTAGTTTGTAAATGCTTTGGGTTTTGAGTTGGTTTTTTTTGAAGAATGAAGTCGAAACAACATTGGACCCCACTGACTTAGACAAAAATAAAAGTCTCTTATGCTAACCAACAATGCATTTGTCTAATCAACAATACAGTAAAAACATATACTATAAAATATTATTAATATAAAATAACTGTTTTCAATTTTAACATATAATAAAATAAAAGGCTAAATTTTCAACATCCATTATTCCAGTCTTCAGTGTCACATGATCCTTCAGAAATCAGTCTAATATGCTGATTTGGTGCTTTGGTGTTTTAGGATTTTGATTAACAGGAAGTTCAAAAGAACAACATTTATTTGAAATCTTTTGAAACTGTCAATGAGTTTACTGTCAATTTTGATCAACTGAATCCATCCTTGCTGAATAAAAGTATTAATTTCTTCCATGTTACTGACCCCAAACTTTTGAACTGTAGTGTATATACAGAGACATTCTTCAAAATATTTTCTTTTGTGCTCCACACAAGAAAGTCATACAGGTTTGGAACGGCATGAGGGTGAGTAAATGATGAAAGAATTTTCCTTTTTGGGTTGAACTATCCATTTAACTGGTGAGGAATCGAAGAATGCAAAATGCAGTTTTTATCTCCCTCTTTCTCTATGCACCGTCCATATTCGTTTTCTGTATCAACGTGGCTGGCAAAAAAAGAAAATTCTATAATTGAGCAGTACAGAACATGTGCCCTCCCCGCTCCAAGATGACAGATGGATTATAAAAACTTCAAAGGCGAGCATTTGGAGCACCAGGGGAGAGATGGTAGGTATTTGAACTATCATTCTTTACCCAGGAGACAATGGCTGCCTGACACGGCGTATACATCAAGAAATAGTGCAACCACATAGACATAATCTCCCTCTCTTGCTCTCTCTCTCTCTCCCTCCCACCCTCCCTCTCTCTCTGTGATACATTAAACATCCTGTTATGAGTAACTTTCAGTCAGGCACAAAAAGGCTAAGGAGGGTTTGTAAGATTAAAAACAGTTCACGGCGCACACACCATTCGGAAGACCTTCGTAACTGCTATATAATGTGACATACACAGGCATAAACAGCAAATTAACTTGTCATCCACAGCGAGAAGTCACTGAATGTTGTATTAGTTTTAGAGTCTATTTAATGAAACGCTACACTCATGAAGGCTATAGCTAGAGGAGCATTTGCCCCCCTGAATGAATCCAGCAGCCAGTGAAAGAGAGGTAGTGCTATCCGTTTCTCTCATCCTCTGCCGTGCTTTAGATATGGTTGGGATCTATTGAAAAAACATGGCCATCTGTCCAACTTCCTTCAGCACAGAGGCAGCCTATGGGCAAACTACTTTTAATAATATAGAGACAAGATGTGGGAATGCCACCATGCATACCTAATGAGAAGATCTAGATCCCCTGCTCCAAATCACTACTGATTCTTATCCAAATCTGCCCCGGTGTGAACTTGCTTGCTTTTGTTACTGCTTGAAAACACACACACACACACACAGTTGCACTAGAACACAATCTCATTTGTTCTGCGACTGTCGACTTTTGGCTTTAAGGATTCGTCTGCAGGATCTAGACAGTATAAGTGAATTCTCAGTTGTTTTCTTAAGATTTCAATTCACTTCCTTCCAGTTAATTGGCACTTATGGGCATTTTTATGAGACACTTTGCTTAAAATGAAATAAAAAATATAAAGCAGCATTGTACATAGACAGAAATCTGAAGACGATTTGAAGCAGACAACAACAACAACAACAAAAAAAGACAAAAAAAACATTCTACACAAATAATTGATAAAGCATACCTGAAATCCAGACACGGCCCACTGAAGCAGTCACACTTATTCATCTTTGATTTATAAAGCTGGTCGACACTAAGCTTTGAGTTTGTGCTAAGAGGGCTGCCCTTTGACATTTAGGATAACCCCAGTTTGTGTGTGTTTCTCTATGAATGCGTGTGGCTTCTGCAGTGGAGCGTGTAGTAACGCTTTTCTCCGACTGGTCACCTTTTAAGTGTCCATCAGGATTTCCTCATTAATCCCAATGGATCATCCTATCAGTGCTTAAAGCATGTTTATGTGTAATGGAATCCATCTTTCTTGTTTCCTCTCACTCCCCTGCTCCTCCATCTGCTTTCTCTGCAGAGTAATGAATAAAATGTAGACATCTGTGATTATAAAGTATTTTTATAAATATCTATCTATCTATCTATCTATCTATCTATCTATCTATCTATCTATCTATCTATCTACCTATCTATCTATCTATCTATCTATCTATCTATCTATCTATCTATCTATCTATCGTTCACAGCCGATGAGCTCCGTAAAGCCACATTTGACAAAACTAAACTCAATAAAATTTACCCTTCAATTCAACCATTATGTGACAAATGTAAGAGCTCAGATGGCACACATGCTCATTCTTTTTGGTTTCGCTGAGTTTTGGAAGAATATTTTTCGTTGGTATTCAAATGTTTTTGGGGAAGATATCAGTCCAGATCTTGAATTAACTTTGCTTGGATGTTTTGACCCTACATTAGCATTAACGCATTCTCAGCAATTGTCTCTTATGTTTGGTATGGTGGTAGATAAAAGGGTAATTTTGATGGATTGGAAGTCCACTTCACTGCCCAGTTTTCATAAATGTTTGGCGGAGATGGTTGCCACCCTCAAGCTCGAAAGGATTCGCTTTTCCAAGATCGATGCTTTTAGATCTGGTGCCCCTTGAGTTGAATGGATAGCTTCACTGTTTTTTTCCTTCACTCCTTCTTTAATGTTTTGTTCACGTTTGATTACGTATGTCTATGTCTAAGATGTATATTATTCATTGCATCTGGTGCCTGTTCGTGGGGGGTAGGTGTGGGGGTCTCTTTTATTTCTCTCTCTTTTTTTAAGTTTTGTGTGTAAAATATATTTTTTGTAAACATTTTGTGAGACTTTTATTTGTTTTATGTTTATATTAAAACTGTTATAAATAATAAAATAAAATAAAATAAAATAAAATAAAATAAAATAAAATAAAGCATTCTGTGTAGAATTCAAATAGGTCAGAATCTTGATACGTTTTGTGGTCTGCGCCGACTCAAGCAAATGATCTGCTCCGTGCTATCATGTCTTTGGACCGGAGCAGACTGTGTCTGTGTCGTTTGGTGTGACTTCTTTTTCCTCAGTGGAACGCATATTTACACTGTTTGTATTGTTAATTATCCCCTATATGTTTGAATATTATCCCCTATATTGTGGACTAAATACTAATTCTGTGTACAGGTGATAGTTTTTATGTGGAGATTTAGCGTCTATTTATAGTGCAGTGCACGGGACACTTTGGATTCTATAGAGCATTTGATTGGACAGAAAGTTTGATGAGAAGCTTAAGTACGGTGTGACATCAAAAAAAAGTTTATCCATTTTGGCGTAAGTGACAAACTGTAAGCTTTGAATGCTTATATCTGCTAAATGCAAATTTGGTCACTGTTTTGGAGCACACTGGCATATAGATAACCTTAAGATTAACATATAGATACTAACACCCAAAAAACTTCAATTTTGATTTCATGGGACCTTTTATATTTTGGTTGATTTATATTTATATTATTTATTTCTTTTTATTTTTATTATTATTTTTTTGATTCTTTGATGAATGGAAAGTTCAAGCACATTTATTCGAAAACAATGTTCATGTCTTACATGTCAACTTTTGATGAATTTAATGTGCCCTTGCTAAAGAAAAGTATCCATTTCTTTACATATATTTTTATATTTTAACTGACACCATTGAGAACTAATGCTTCTGATAATCTGCCAAGCGGGCACACGTATCAGCTGATATGATCTCAAAATGGCCAAATATCTGCCAACGTATTAATCATTTACCGGCTGTGATTAACGAATCTCCACATATAGATCTTTGTTTTTTTAAACCAATGTATTTGTCATAAATGGTGCTATAGTGAGTTTCTGCAACACACCCTCTCCAAAAGCAAGAATCCAGGTGCAATCTTTTACCTTTAGCTTCTCGGCTCCTCTCGAACACCTGCTCTATTCCTCCACACAGTCCCACGATGCTGTCTTTTCTCTCTTCCTAGGTTTGGAGGTGTGCATACCTCCCCTTGCTCATAACCAACTGACTACAGTGTTTGATTAAAGTGCATTTGGACGGTAGAGAAAGAACCCGACCCGGCCTCCATAATTAAGATCACTTGCGAGATTACTACTGACAACAAAAGTGGAAAAAGCAGGGATCCGGCGGCCAAGGCGAGGGGATGAAACAGAGGAGCATGGGACAGGGCGGACCCCTTGTGTGCCTTGATCAAACGTCCAGTCGAGAGGAGATGGACCCCCACAGCTCCCATAGCACAAGTCCTTCTCTGGGATACAAACAGATCCCGCTCCACATATCAGTAGGCGATATATTCAGTACACGCCGACATTTCACACATGTACACACACGGCAATTTCACAATAAATCCCAAATTAGAGGGAAAGAAATAACAAAGTCCTCCCAAATAAAGGAGCTAACACGCAGACACATAGCACAGAAGCAAACAAACATTTCCGTATGCAATAACGCAAATACACACACTCCATTTTGGAGTAACAATGCTGCAGGTGCTGTTCAAGTCTAATGAAGACAAATAAACGTGCGAGAGTGCCTAGAAGTCACATAATAACAAATAAAGATCAATACTTCTCAGAGGAGAATTATTAGCCAGCTTTGTGAGTTTTAGCCAAAAGCCTCTGGGTGTGATTTGTTCTGTCTCACTCATAACTTCCCTTTTTCACAGCAGACACAGAAACCCCACATCACATTTCTCTTTCTCTCCTTCTCTCGTGCGCGCTCTGCTACGGCTGTGGTTAGGGCGCTCACTGAGGCGTTGCGAGTTAAGTGGCCTGCCCAGAGGGAGCGTGGAGCTACGCCGTGGCCCACCTGGGCCTTGATCCCAAGACCCCCTGCGGTCAGAGGTCCATCTCCTTAACCGTTCCTCGGCGATGCTTCGCATTACCCCGGCCGTCCTCAGCCTCCAAACCCAGCGCGGGAGGCCATTAATATAATCACAGGGATGTAGTGTGCGCCGGAGAGCCCCGAGGCTACGGCAATCAGCGGGGCTGAGTGAGGGCTAAGAGAGACTGAGGGGAGAGAGAGAGAGGAAGAAAAATATATAAACTGAGGAGAAAATCTCCCATAGCTTCCACGTTCTGTGCGCGCCGAAACAGGATCGCGTCGGATCATCATTCCTGGAGACGCGGGACAAGAGGGGGCTGAGGTTTGCACTTTAAAGGGGACCTCCCACGACGGAAAGAGGGAGAGAGAGGATCGGGGGAAGGGGGGGATCATGAATCTTCTCTGCCCAACCTTAAGCCTCTCTAGTTAGCTGATCTAACGATGACTGGTCACAGTACCATCATCATGCAAATTTAAACAGAGATGATCTTTTAGCCGCCTGATGAGGGGGCCACACATACAGGAAAATTGTTAATGATCAACACCAGACCACAGGCCCCTTCCTCTGCGCCGATCACGTCATCGCCGGCTCGCTCTCGCTCTGAAACAGCCGATATCCATAACGTTCTGATTAGCGTCATGAAATTAATTCACCCTTAAGCATCTTAGTGAAATCCAACCCACATTTATGTATAAACGTCCAAACTATAAATATCGTGTTTATATTTAAAAAAGCACACGGAAATTTGTTTTACACCGTTTATGGAAAACACACAGCACACTTTCAGATGCAAGCAGGAAACAAAATGCCATCTTGCTTCCCCAGACACAAAAGACAGGGTGTGAATGTAAACTTACAGTGATGTTCGAAATTTTTTAACTCCAAAAAATGCATTTTTTCTACAACAAACGGGTTAAAAGGTAACCCTTGTACTTGTTCGTTTGACCTCGGGAAGTTACGAAGGATGCTGGCGGTTGATCTGACACAAAGAAGTCATGCGTAAAAACTTCCAGAAGTGTAACTGAACTCTAAGCTGTCCTTTCTGAACATGCCTTCCATTTTTTTCCAGCCTCCAGCCGTGTGGGTTTGGAGTGGATTGGATCGTCCACATTACCACAGGCTGATCTATACTGACAGCCTTATTTACAAAAACGTGGGGAAGAGTAACAAGGCAAGTTACCCCACACTCTCTCTTTCACTCACTTAACTTAGCTTTCTCCCAATTACAGCGATTGGCACAGACGCCATAACAAAAGAGATGAAACGGGCAACTTAAGAGACAGACAACAACACTTCGTGATCAAGACTGAAAAAAGGAAGCAGGCGAGAGAACAAAAACAATAACAGACAGGAAAGGGGGAGAGGGAAAAGAAGCTGATTTGTGAAAATCGGCGGAGATTGTGGGAGATGTGTTATGGGTACGCGTCAGCAGGAGGGGAGAAACACATCTTAAGACTTAAAAGGTGTGTAAAGTAAGCTGAGCATCGGGGGAATTCTCTCTGAGAGCCCCTTTAAAATTCACCTCTGTATTAATGCAGATAAATAAAGGCAAATTCCCCAAAGTAAATACTGTTTAACTCTAACCTTCAGCAAGAGTTACTTAAAGTGCTTCTCACAGGACTGACAGCCCTCTACAAACAAAGCAACCAGGTGGCTGATTATATGTGTATATATGTCTACAGGATTTAAACAATGCAATTATTCCCTTACAAAATATGGTATACCTTCCACCGCAAACAAGATGGTAACACAAAATTGATGCTTTTATGATCATATGATTATAATATTCAATTTCCATGACATTCAAACATTTAAGGGGGGCAGGTGTCTGTGTAAGTAACTTTTTGTATGAATAAAGACCAAATAAATTAAATAATAATAATAATAATATTTAGTGCTGGGAAATGATTAATCGCATTTAATCACATCCAAAATAAAAGTTTTTGCAAACATAATATATGTGTGTGTACTGTGTGTATTTATTATGTATATATAAATGTACATGCATGTATATATTTAAGAAAAATATGTTGTTTTTATATATTAAATATATTTATATATAATATAAATTATATGAATATAAATATATACAAGTAAATACGTGTAAATATTTTCTACATATATACTGTATGTGTGTCTCTTTATATATACATAATAAATATACACAGTACGCACACATATATTATGTACACAAAAACTTATTTTGGATGTGATTAATTGCTCGTTGCCCAGCACTACTACTACTACTAGTACTACTACTAATAATAATAAAACCCAAATTGTCATCTATTAAATGTGGGATATTCTCATAAATTCTAAAAGTTTTAACCCTCTGAAATTGGAGTTGGCCTTAACCTTGGACAGAAATGAGCAGATATACAAATACTTACATACTTAATATTTGTTCTGGGGGGGGGGGCTGTAGGAAGGTCTGTATACTCCTATGACACTGAGGGTCTGAAGATGTGGCAGTGCTGGTATGGCTAGAGGGGTGTGGGGTGGTTGACTGTCACAGAGGGGCATGTGTTCAAAGCCTGGAACGCTCATTAGCATTCGGACCTATTTATTTACTTTAAGATCGCCAGAAAAACAGTAAAACCCTATTAGAGCTTTTGGAGGAGGAGTATATGGTGTTTTAAAAGTTCTAGGTTGCATGGTGTTTAAAGTCGCTAAATATTTGCAAAGAGCCATTTGGGTGAAAGATGCATTCATATTTAGAAATATAAAACTGTAAAATGTCAACTAAAGCACTGAGAAAATAAGTAAAAGATGCTCAGTGTATTTAGAAAATCAATCATTCATTAACATAAACAACTAAATCATCCTTAAAATAATAATTATTATTTTGAATGGTTTAAAGTATATTAATTGTGAAAGAAATTCCAATATTAAGGTCAGATATTGAACGATACGGCCCTGATGTGACCATGATTCAGTTCAAAGTAGCAGGACAGACGTGCAGAGGCATTAAAGAGCTTTGCAAACAGGCGGTCATGTCCCTGACTGATATCAAGCGGCAGTTATCAGCACTGCCACACACAGATCTCTCACAGCCTGTTCAAGAGCACAGCACAGATATGTTAAATACATCACCCTCTCTCTCTTTCAACATCTCTTACTCTCTCTCCCTCTCTTTCCCAGTGCCAGTGCTTCCCTCTTTCCCCTCCGTATGCCATCTCTCTCTTTCTCTCTCTCTGGTTAGGAGCTGCTAATTCACAGGGTCTGATCTGTCTGTAAGGCTGGAGACGCCAATGCTATCATTATCAGCCAATTCAGCCAGCCGTTAAATGGAGGAATCAGGAGACATTTGCTCTCCTCCACTATCGCAATGACATCATTACCGGGAGAATCAACAGCACAAGCACTCTGACCGTGTGTTAGTGTGACTGTGTGAGTGTGTGCGTGAGCATGTGTGCATACACATCGCATGTGTGTGTGTGTGGTGTGTGTGTAAAACATAAAAGGGTCGTATTCAGGGGAAATTAGGGGGGAGTAAAAATAACATGAGCCTACCTGTGAGATACCAAGGACCGGGACACACTGTCAGCTGAAAGTTCCCAAGTGCAGAGCATGGAGAGACAAAAAAAAAAGAGGGAGAGAGGGAGAAGGAAAAAGAGAGAGTGAGTGAACGAGTCGTTTGCACATACAGGGTAAATGGCAGCTCACCGCTAGCTGTGGCACTATTTTTTTTTTCCCGCACCCTCCCTCCCTCTTTTTCTGTCTCCTTTTGCCACCCCTCTCCAACATTGCGCTAATAGCCACCTGTGAACCACGCAGCCATATGATCCACTCCCAGGCCTCTGGAGTGGAGTCACCTCTGTGTTTTTCGGCCCCCTCCTCCAATGATAAATCATCATCGTTTAGCTAATATCCGTTTTTAACCTCTCTCCCTGATTAACAACACTCTTCCCCCCTGGATACAAACCACTCCTGCTACAGTGCAGCTAAATAGCTCGCCTCTTTTCCTTTTCCCCCCCTCCCTTCACTCTCTTTTCAGTATTCCTTTGCTCTCGGTTTCTCTTTCCTTCACTTTTTAAATTATAGGTCCTTCAAAGATAGGACAAATAACAATTCATTAACCATGACTGTCACGTTTGTTCGAAAGGGACACTATCAGCATTTTAACCTTCAACTGCTCAAGAACAGGAAGAAAAGACACATGCATTTTAATTAACCAATAAAAACAATCCTAAGTCGCAAATAAGCACGAAACAGATGTTATGGATTATAAAGTGTCTGGAAACACATAAATATACTTGTGTAAAAGCGTTGTGGTGAATATGCATACACAGCTAAAGAGATGAAAAATAAATAAAATAACACATTGCGCTTTTGATACGGCACCCCTAGTGGAGGAGGCAAGAGAGAAATCCAGTCTGCGCAGATCTGACTGGAAATTGTCAAAATATTTGCAGCAAAGGAATTCCGACATGCGAGCAGCTTGGGCTCCCCTACAAAGGACCCATCTTCCCTGAGTAACAAGTGGAGAGAGTGAGTGCCGACAGAGAAGCTAAAATCCCTCAGGCTAAAGAAATCCAGCTATTGTAGTAATAACCCCCGAGACCTGGCTGAGTATGTACAGCTTTCAGAGGTACTTCTCATCCTATTTGTAGCCCCGCCAGTGATGTATGTGTGCGTGCGTGTGCATACTGGTAAGTGACGGCTTGTACATAACGTAGGTCACTTTACTGCTTATGCACTCCTTTAAACAGGCTGTTTTTTCCCATGTTCTCTTTCATTTTATCATTTATTTATATATATTTTTATTTTATTTTAGACAAGTGCAACTTCCCACCACAAATACTCGCTGGGGTTTGCCTATAATACTATTATGTATTTTTTTCATCTCTCTTCTCATTTTTTTTTTCCTTTTTTGTTCCACAAGGCAAGTTTCATTAAAGATCCAATTATGCAAATCAGGTCCTGAAGAGCCAGTTGAATATGCAGTATAATAGTGTACCGTAATAGTTCAACACAATATACTGCATCTGAGGCAGATTTACGAGGCAACATAACTGCTACGCCTCCGTCCTTTGGAGAAAACCTCTTGATCATAATTAAAGGTGCAGGGTCCCTCTTTACTTCTCAGTGGCGTCCATTTTAACCAGGCCGCCCTCCAGGGGGCTGCAGTCCCTCACACTCAGGGGTGGCTTGTGCACCCGCTGGGGTCATGACCTGGAAACAGTTCAAGGGTAGGTGTTGTTAAACTCCCCCAATTATCTTGTAACTGAGATGCCCTCCGCTTCAACAGCGGACCACCCAGCCATCAGAGGTATCTGCCACTATTTTTGGTGCTTGTGCAGCACTGCAAATATTTACCACTATTTTAAGAGCTCGGATTAGAATGCAAAACAACATAATAGCATGTGCTTACGGCCAGTGATTGACAGGAAGTCGCTTGTTTGCGCAAAGCCCCTGTCTGCTGAGATGACATGGCTATAATTTTGTGCTTCTCACCGACTCAAAAGCAAACTGTCATGTCAGACTGTGCCTTATAGTACATAGAAATGTTTTTTTTTTTTGTTGTTGTTGTTGTTCATTAAAAAAGTTAACTCAGCAGTAACCTCAATTATTAAAAATAAGATGCTAGGTATAAAAAAAAAAAAAAGAAAAGTGGGGTGTGGTCAGATAAATAGGTGTCCCATTTCTGGAAATCGAGTAAGGCCGTAGCCGAAGGCTGACCGTGTCTCCCAAGGCTGTGTAAACCTGCCCGATTCAACACCTTCTATAATGACCACATGTCCCACAGCCTTTCTGTACACACTCGCTCTCTACATGTGTGACAGAGAGTGTGAGCACATGTGTTGTGTTGGAGAGCTGATTTTCGTCCACCCATTCCCACTCCCACAGGAGAGAATTATGAGATCGGGGAAAAACTTAGCAGGATACGAAACATCTGCACACATCTGTTCAGTTCTGTCATCTGCGCATGGGCTAACTTTAACTGTAGCGTATGCTTCCCTTCCAGTGCTCGATATTCCTCAAAGCGCCATTAGTCTATCTATATATTTTCCTCATGGAAAGTGCCTCCGGGTGGAGTAGAGCAAGGACCCTCTCTCTCTCTCTCTCTCTCTCTCTCTCTCTCTCTCTCCCTCGCTCCGTAGACAGACAGACGCTCCTTCTGGTGGCACCCTGGCATGAGGCAGTGGAGACAAGATCATCCGTCACCACCTCATCTGTCAGGGCACTCTTTATTCTTAGATCACACACTGACTGACGTCTGTGATTAGCCCGCTCAAAAACTTCCACTCCTCTACCCCCTCTCCCTCTCTATCTCACTCTGTCTGTTTCGAACGACTACGAAAAGCCTTAGAAATCATCACTCATTTATAAGTGACATGTGCATAACGAAATGTCCTTATTCCACTATAATTATTTGTTAAATACAAAAGTTGACATCTGTCAGTAACCGAACATTCCCATTTATATTACGTAAAGTGACATGCTGAACTGTGTCTTCGGCTGTACACAGGCGGATATTGAATGACAGGGAATTATGCGCTTAATCAATTGGAGAGGACAGGCATAGGAGTAATGTGAGGTACTCTTCTAAATGTACTTTCAGAGGAGGTTGGATTCTATAGCGATCGCTACACGACCACACCCATAACTTTACACTAAAAAATTGGATGTTTGGAGATAATACCATTCACAACAATGTGGGGGAAAAAAGTCTACACTCTTAAAAAATAAAGGTTTCAAAAGAGGAGTTTCACAGCAATGCCAAACTTTTTTAGGATGGAGGGCCAAAAAAAAAAAAAAAAAAAAAAAAAAAACTTGATTGAAAAGTAAACATTTCATTTAAATGTTATATTAAAATCTATAATTGAAAAAAAAATAATAATAAAAATTAAATTTTTAAATAAAATTTCAATTATTTTTAATCAGTTTCACTTGTTGTTTTTACATTTCAATGCAAAAAATAAAAAAAATATATATATATAAAAATTTGAAATGAGTATATGTTTCAATGGCATTTTTATCCCTCCTCAATAGTCCCAAATCAATAGTCATCACAGGCCAACGTTGGGCATTCTGCCCTAGAAGGACCATTTTTGTGTTCCCTAGTGAGCGTCAGTGAGTAGTTCTTAAAAGAGCCACTTTTCTTAGTTTGAAGAATATTTAAAAAAAAAAAAAAAAAATATCTTTTTCCACAGTAAAGCACATTTTGTGAAATGGAAAGGTTCCATGGATGTTAAATGTTCTTTATAGAACCATCAACACCAATAAAAAAAAAGTGAGTGTAATTGTAAAATATTTAAAGATGTCATTAAACAAAGATAGATTATTTTCTCAGGAGTTAACATAACCTTCCTCATCAAGGTCACTAACGTTATTTGTTAATCCAGCAGCATCATGTGAACGATCCCAACAAATAAACACGACACTCCTGGTGTTTAGGGATACTTCCACCACGAGGGGAAAGGCCTGAGACTTCAGAGCTGGAGAGGAAGGGAATGAGGGCGATGACGGGGTCGGTGTCTCCACAGCACATATCAATTAATACCTAAACGCCGCGGCCTCGCCTGCCATACTGTCCCCCCTGAGTTGCCTGGCTAGGGCCCGGGCATCTGGAAGACAATTTCCTCCAATTAAAAGGAGCGGGGAGGCATTTAAGTGTGGAATGGCTGTTTGATCAAGTCTCCAAGGTTCAAGCACAGATCCAGCCGGCTAAGCTGGAGACTGACAGGCCTGGAGACAGAGAGAGAGAGAGGGAAAGATAGAAGGCTCGTCTCTCCTGCCCGCTGGCACTGCCCTGCCCTCGGCCGTGGCAAAGGCTGGGGAGGTGCACCTCCACACTTACTGGTTACTGGTGACAGCGGCGGCGAGCACGCAGACCTAGGGACACGCTAACGCTCTTGAACACTGCCAAGTTCTGCCACACAACACACACTTTCCCTGCCGAATGAGTGCAAGACGCATATGTAAATGAGAGCATACACACCAGGGAGGAGACATTTTGACAGGATTGGCTTGGTCTGTTTAGCCCCATCGAACTGCTATCAGTTGCACTGGCAGAGTGTATTCACAAGAGTCTTCATAACACTCTCTCTCTCACTGCATTTAAACGAGTTTGATATTTTTCCTCCCCCCCAAAAAAAAAACATTTTGTCACATAGATGATAAATTACATGTGAGCACGATATACATTTTCAGCTGCTAATGTGTTTGTGAATACCACAAAAAAATTATAATAATAATAATTAATAAATGTTAAAAAATTAAATAAAACTAAAAATATGCAATAAGCAATACTTGCAACGACATCAACACCTCTACGACTGCGGCTATCCCATGTCTCAGTGTTTTTTTTTTTTTTTTTTTAGTAAAATATTTAAAAAATGTAGCATAAAAACAACACACATTATTTAGCATAAAAACAATGATTACAAATCAATACTGTAGTCTAGGAATAATTTTAGATTAGTTCATAATTAAATACAATTAAAACTTGCTGTTAAATAAATCAAACATTTCACATAATACGATCACCTGAATCTAGATGGCCTCTTAATTGTAATGCATGCCTATTTTCTCTCCCTTTCCTACTGTCCACAATAATCCAACATACTGTTTATTGATTTATTTATTTTCATTTATAAAGGAGCTTACAAGGCTATATTTGTGGTCATGTTAATGCTGGCCTTTCAAATGAATTGTGTGGGATTCTGAAAAGAATGTGTGACTTGACTACATCACAATGTCAATTTCAAATCAGAAAAATGAAAAGAGCTGACAAAAATGTCTACGCCCAGACACTATTACAGACATAATATCCGTTAAACAATGACAGTACATCTGTGCCGCCTGCTATTTGTCCCTTTCTATGAACAATGAACCTGAGGAAAAAACAGTTATCTCATTTCAACATTATGAAAGATGCAGACAAACTAAAAGTAGCTGAATGTGTATGTGTGTATGTGTGAGTGTGTGTGTGTTTAATATTCTTTTCCTTAAGTAAAAGTTTTGGGTCATCTCATATAAAGTGACAGTAGAAATCTGCACCTGGATCTGAATCCATGAGACAGCAATTAAATTAGCTAGATTTATAAAGACCTTTCATAAAGAATTAAGCACCTGAAGTGCGCGCAATAGATGCATGATGCAATGTGTCATATTATAATTCTGACCCTGACAGCGTTATAATTTGTGAAGTAGCAAAATATGCGTAAAACAATGCGCGGAATGATTTTATTGAGTGTGAAACGCAGCTCACAATCATGCCAACATACTACATTTTATATTTTCTTCAATTATTCTCGCACTCCCGCGCGCATTCCTATCCCAATCTCCAATTCCTACAACTTTCTTCTTCTTCTTTTTCCCCCCTCCATAAAACATGATTTCCCCAAGCGACAATGTTCGCAACACTCTTTCAAATCTCCATTTCCAGGGGAGATGTGCGTGTTTTTTTTTTTTCCACAGATAAAAAGGTTTTTAAGTCTGATATGACATTTCGCCCTCAGTTGTTGAATGCCATCATAAGGCTTCTGTTCATAAGAGGTCGATCACAGCACAAAATGGCAGGTCTCACCGGCTCTTCAATCTCACAAGTTTTGACACATGGCATGCACCGGGTAACTTTGATCCTAATTCTCCAAACCGATCTGTGTTCACTTCAGCTGAAATCCTAAACGCAAAGCCCTTGGGGCTGAAGTGAGAAAGTTTGAGCAGAGATTTGAGGAAACTTTCTTACAGCTCCCTATCTCTGCTTGGCCAACACGAGCGAATCTAGTGCGCATCCCTGGGAAGCTTCTGTCCACCTTACAGTAATAATGCGCGATATGTCTTTACACTTAATTAATAAAGTTAGCCTTGCAAGAGCCAAATTTAAAATACAACGGCGTGTGTTATTATTATTTTTTCCCCCTTTCTTTAGAGTAAAGTTCATCTAAGCGCGTGCAATGGCTTCCAGTAAACGCTTTCGATTATGAAGCGGTTTTATTTCGCGACAACGACTTAGACAATTAATACTGCGTCTATTTCAAACAAATAGTGAGATATAATAACACACATCATTAGCACAAACTGACTTTAAGAAAGCGAATCGAGCGAAATCCATCCGCGAGCCTACTACTGATCTAGCCACTTCTTACCTTTAAATTCATCCGGACGTCAAGACGCGTTGCGAAAGATTGTCTTCATTGAATAATGAAGCATGTCCACATAATTGAGCTGATCATTTTCTTATACTGCTGAGGGGGTTAAAGTATATACACACGCGCGCGCGTGCTTCGGACCTGTTATGATCGTCCTCCCGCGAATCCGTTTCCCAACTGTTCCTCGCGCATCCCGAGTGATGAAAAAGCGCCTTTGAGTTTATTCTCGATATAAACGCGTTCATTGATAGCGATCGGCCAGCATCACAAGACATTTCCCCTCATCTGTCTGTTTGGACTCCCCCTATCTGGATGGTGAGACGCATTGTACCGTTAAAAAGGCACTCCATTGTCGTCCATTCACAGAGAGCGGAGAGAGTCTTGCGGCATTTGATGGGACTAAAAGCTTGAACCCTTGATAAAACAGCCCCGGTGCCCGGAATATCATCTCGAATCGTCTATTTTTCCCACGCGGAGAGACTCAAAGGCGAAATTTACTCCATCGGATCATCTTATTGACCTTGACTTCCCTGTAAACACTTATTAAAATCTGTCTATCCTCACTCACATTGTCAGCCCCGTTATTCAGACGAGGCGTAATTGGCGTTGATGCCTGTCGCCGTTTAAAGCACACCGTGGAAAAACACTACAAATAGCTACAATTGCGAAATAAATGTGCTTACCTTTTGGGGAAAGTATCTGAAGTCTTGTATCCTCGAGAAAAAGTCCAGTGAGATAAGCGGAGAGCGCGAGCATCAGTCAGTATAAGAGAGAAGTAATGAGTGATAAAATGACGCTCATATACACAAAAGAATGAGACAGTGTTTAATGTAATTTGGACGGTTATGTTGCACACAATCACACACACACACATGCATGCACACAAACAGAGACCGGCCAAGATGGGAAGCGCTTTTTTCGCACTCTTATATGCTAACGCGTCACACAGGAGCGCATATTTAAAACAAATGCACGAGAAAGCTTATCAGTTTGTAAATATGAGATGAAATTGCCACTCAGCGGGGCGCGTAGCCTAACCAACAACCTCCCTCTTCATCACAGAAAGAGGAAAAGGGTCCAGACAGCGATCGAGACACGCGCTCAGAGACGTAGGAGAAGGTCCTCTGAAAAGGTACTTCGGTGAGGACATTAAACTTTTTTGGGGCTGAACTTCAGCGCTCAGGCCGATGCTGCTTTTCTACACGAGGAACGAGACGCAGAATAACGCAATTGTACATTCAGTGTCCCGGCAGCTGACAAAAGCTACTGATTCAATAAAGTCTTTGTTGTGGGATTATATAATGATTATGTTGTAATTATGGGAGCGCTTTGGTAATAATAAGAATAATAATAATAACAACATAAGAGTATCCAATGGGAATGCAAGTGCGCGTGACTTTGAAGAAAAGGACACGGATGCGAGACTGATTGATTATCGATCGGTTCTTAGATTGATTATATTGTTTCTGATATATATCCAGATAAATCATATGGAGGAAGAGGTGGGGGAAGGCAGGTGGTTAAAATAATTCAAAAACTTATGTACTTAACTTTATAGGTCCATTTTCCCACATAGCACATGCTATGTAATGTGCCAAAAAAATATATAAATATATATATAAAAAAATTAAAACAAACAAACAAACAAATAAAATAAAATAAAATAAAATAAAACAATCCTAGGATGCATTATAGTTAGGCACAATCTTTAAGAAATTATTAATATTATTTATGCATTTTTGTTTATTATTTACAGCAGGACCTTTCTAATTAGAAAAATCAAATCAATAAGACTGATTATGAATGATTTCTGCATTAGGACCTGGTGACATCTAATGATACAGCGTATATACACAGGCAGGACAAAACGCTTCTTACTCCTAACGTGATCCAGAGAACTGTGTAACCCTGTGACAAGTTGCAAAGTGGAAGGTTTTCCTCTTTCTCTTTCTGCTTCACTACACAGTTGTGTGCTTGTGATATTTAGTGTGTTCAAAGGAGCATTAATCGTTATTAAATCCCGAAGGCAAAGGCTCGCCTTCTCTTTATTTTCTTTCCAGACAAAACACACGTTTTAAAAGATAGCACATTCATTATTCACTATGAAAATCAGATTCCCATGCTGCCCCTTAAACGCTCAGGAATTCAGCACGCATTTTCCAGTCTGATGTGTATGAAATTCCTTTTTGAACAAATTCCAAAATAAAAGTTGTGCCTCTAAAGAAATTAGCATAGCCATCCCATCAATAATATCGCTATCTCTATGGGAATGATAGCGCAAGCAGTAGGGGTGTTCCTTTACTCAATTCTTCATGGATTCTCTGTTTCTTTTGAACTTGTTATAGCAAGTCAAGTGATTCTTTATCGGTGACAGGCCTGACAATACACGACGAGGACGGGAAAGCAGGTCAAAAGGAAGTTGCCATATGGACTTCAACATGCACTTTCCTAACAATATAGGGCAGAGATCTGCTCCACACACAAGTGTGTTTATCGCGCTCTCTGTTTATCGTTTATTTGTAAGTGCTTGGGGTTAAATGAAGTTGAAGGCATTTGTTGGGGATAAAGTGAGGCAGCTGTATTCTTGTTAAAGTGAATCGCTCATCTTTGTTTCTTGTCTGTTTACTTCTCCGTGGCTTTTACGCTAACAAACAAATGTGGATGCGTTCGGTTTGGCTGCTATCCATTTTATGGATTTTTGTGCAAAATCAAGAGAATAAGGTAAAATTGTCACGTTGTCTGCTGTGTTTGGAAGGGCAGCATTCGAGATTGATCATTTTGTCTCCGCAAATATCAACTTGTAACAGGAATCAAAAGGTCGAAAGATCCTGACGGCTCCAGTCACGTGACTCCTGGCTGCCCGCGAGCAACAGGTGCACTAGGGGAGGAGGGAGGACTCAAGGCATCCTTTCAGATTTCCTTCTTTTCTTTCTTTCTTTTTTTTTTTGTAGTCCTTGTCTTGCTGAAAGATGATGCTTGTAGTTAATCAAGTGCAGTCAATTCTGGTTAAATGTTTCTTTATTTGTTTATATAGTCATTCTTTTAATTAGATTTATATGTGTATTTAACAATATATCATAGGCTACTATCTATATAGATACAAGTAATATTATTACATACTACTGATATATATATATATATGCTAATTTATATACACACACACACACACACACAAACACACAATGTTAAATTAATATATTAAGTCCTCGAAAAAAAAAAAAAAAAAAAAAACACATCCATGAGCTTGTTTATTCACAACAGGTTTAGTTTAAAATCAATTTCAATAATTTATTTTAATTAGCTTAAAATCAATTTAAATTTTATAGCTATATATATATATATATATATATATATATATTCTCTCTGTGTGTGTGATAGTGACATCAAAATGTGGCATATATATATGCTACACACACAGAGAGAGTACTGCATTTGTGTACTTTTTATAAATATATTGAAGTCCTTGACAAAAGGAGCTGTTTATTCACAAAATGTTTAGAATAAAATCAATATAAATTATGTGAATGCTTAAAGGGAAAGGTTATATTTTTAATCATTTAAGTTTATATTTATATTTTAAATTCTTTTTACTATTTTTTTTTTATTTATTTGCTTCCACTAGTTCATTTTAAATGGTTGTTTAGTTAGGTGAGTTAAATTTTTTTTTAAAGGAAATAAATGTATGTTGTTTGTTAGTTTGTGTTAGTTAATGATGTGTATGTTAATTAATTATGTATGTTTTTTTTTAGATTTATTTAGATCTCCAGGACATATCGACTACCCATATACACACAGTCAAGTCATTTAAACTGTGTTTCGTTATGTTTGTGTGAAATTAAAAACACATAAATACTGATATTTCCTGCAGTAAAGCTGAGATTTTTGTGCCGCTCATTTTGCATTACTGCATCAGTAATGCTGGACTAGTTATTTTTGTGACACTGAAAAAGCTGTTGTGGGTAATACACTACTCCGAGAGTAACCCACAGGGTTTGTTTATACTATTAGATCAAGACCACACACGTCCAGTGTAAATATTTCAAGACTTCAAAGTACATGCAAACACTGCGCATTTTATTTTCAATACACGCTCATAACTGTTAACAAAGTGTCAGCCACAGAAAAAAGAATGACTCAAGGTTTGAGCAGTCATAAGGACAGATAAGGTGATCATGGCTTGGTATGATAGTTTCTCCAAAATTCTTTCTGACGGGAATTTAAGTACGAGCCTATCAGCACTGTGTCTGGTATCTGTCCAAAACAGTAGGCCTCTAAAACAGACATGCCAGTGTTCAGAAAAAGAAGAAGAAGAAAAAAATATGGAGATGTTAGTTCTCTCCATCTACTTGGACTGAAAGCAGCTATTTAGCATCTTTTAGCAGATGTCCAGATAATTCACAAGTTTATCAAATTAATTCAACGGAGCAATGACCAAGGAAGTGATGTACTCCTAATCAGCCACAAAGAGAGAGAGAGAGATGGGAGTTATGTTGGGGCGATGTTGGGCTTTAAGACAGAGCAAATAAATGACTGCATAAGCATTTTATCCAGGAGCAGCCTGATGGTTTAATGCTGTGCCTAGTTTATATCTACATACAAACACACCAGAATGGTTTTCTCATATGGAAGAAGGGGGGCGGCTACATTACTTTTTAAATTGAGTTTCTCAGAGCATAATCTGTTCCAGGTCTTTGATGAAGAAATGTTCTCAAAGTATCACAGTGACTGATTTAATGAGAAGCGAGTGAGCACAATTTCAAACAATCTGATTTTCTGAACCTTCTGTGACTCTAAACTTTTAAAATTGCACTTAAGAATCACATCAATTACTCTTTAAAGTATGACATTGGCTAACTAGGCGCACTAGCATAACAAACACACGCTATGGCGTATTTACTCCATATCCTCTCATCAGGATCTGATACATTGGTCCCTTATGTGAGCCTTCTGCGAAGCTCTCCCAACTCCATTACGGTTTCCCTTTCTCTTCAGCGAGGAGTGCAATACATGTGTGGCGGATCTACAAGTCTGACGATGATTTAGTCAAATATTACAGACGCAAATATTTAGAGCCGACTTCTAGGTTTTCAGCATCTGATGAGACTCTACGTTTGTAAGTTCTCCATATTCTTCAGACCACAGTTTAGATGATGCTTCTGAACGCCACTCTAAAATCCCACCCGGCGTTGATGAACTGAGAGAAGTGTATTATGTCTATGACTGATAACTGGACCAATGCTAATTTAAATCATCTGAATCAATGTCTGCCTGGGAAAAAAAAATAAAAATAAAAATATCTAAACGAAAACATCTGACTCAAATTGATTACTGACAATGCTGAGCATAAGACATGCTTAAAATATCCAGGCCATTTTGAGAATGCATCACTCGTATATCTCTTAGTAAAAGAAGCCACTGTGTGAGAGTCTGCTTGACAAGAAGGGCAGCAACAACATTAGCATTGGGAAAAATTAGCTGGCTAATCAGTGTCTTAGTCGCTTCATTATAACTTTGGCTGCTCTTAAGCATAGTCTTGAGACTCAGAAAAGCAAAAGACCGAAAGTTGACCTGAGACTTTAACCTAAACTCTTCCAAAATTACTTATTTTTTTACTGCACACTGAAAATAAGAACAAAACCCCTTAACATGTACTCATCACACTCGCTCCAGCTCAAACACAGTCTTGCCTCCTCTTTAAGGTCCATATTTCTGTGAAAGCGAGCCATCATATTTTACTATTACCTATCAATTGGTTTCTAATCATGGTAATGAGGCGTCTGCCGTTTGGTGACAGTGAACTAACGGCCTCCGTGGGAGCATTAAGGAGCCTGGGTTATGCTGTGGGCCGTTAACTACCTACAGGCGCTTGCTAATGGCTCCAAATGACCTCCTCAGTGGCTATTAGCACATAATTAGAACCTTGCAGACCATCAATGACTTCCACCGGACATGCGTACCTCTTCGGTCTTCTCCTCCTTGCTCCCCCACTTACTGTTTAATGTTCAGATTATGGTGAGGTGCTGGGATACGACCACAATTGCTGCATTAAGTTGTGTGTGGCTCACATGCACCCAACGCTGCGTGCAGTAAAGCTGCAAATCATGTTTCTCGACTAAATATACCATGGACCTTTAACTTCAAGAATGAATGAATTCCTGGGTCAGCTCATTTTGACAAATTGAGACAGTATAAGTTACTGCAAAGTCATTCGTTTAATGTCTAGCATAAAAAAAATAACATGTAAAAAAAAAAAAAAAAAAAAAAAAGGAAGAAATCACTGTAAATATCCAGTTCGCCACCTGCTATCTCTCCCCACCATCAGTGCCCTATCTGTTCTAGTCTCTTTTACTATTATGTGCTATTGTTGTGGATCACGCCGAGCGTAAAGTGCAAGGCACGGCCACACCGCACAAGTGGTTCAGTCACACCAACCTCTGCGTACACTTAGCAATGCTCTCCAGTTACCCAGAACAAAGGCCTGCTTTAGTGGGTTAATGTCAGCTCAGGAGCTGCGGAGAACAATAGCAGAGCAAGAATAAAACGAGGAATGCAATGTTTTGTAAAGAAAATACACCACGACACATCTATGTGGTAGTAACTTGTCACATTATCAGCAAATTATCTTACCTCACCGCAACAGTTATGCAAGTCATCTGTGAAAACCGCAGACTTTGTGGCAAAAGTATGAAACAACTAATTTAAGCAGCAGGGAGGAATCTTTCTAGGTCATCATCTAGCCTTGGACAATGGAATCTAAAAAAGATCATGATAGGGTGGAGAAAAAAAAACTGCTCCGGTCTATTGTTTTGTTTTCTTCTGCGTTTACATAGTTATGCATATATATATATACACACACACACACCTCACATTTCACTGCTGGTTATATATGCTCTATATAATTGTGTATGTGATAAATAAAAATCTTGAATCTTGATATAATGTTCAACAGTTTGAGGGTGTAAAATTATTTAATGTTTTTGAAAATTCTCTGATGCTCACCAAGACTGCATTTATTTAATCAAAAATACATAAAAAAACAGTAATATTGTAAAAAAAAAATAATAATAATAATAATAAATAAATAAATAAATAAATAAACTTTTTGTTTTCTATTTGAATATTTTAAAAAGTAATTTATTCCTGTGTGGCCAAAACTACATTTGCTAATTTTGTGCTTACACACACACACACACACACACACACACACACACACACACACACACACACACACACAAAAAAAAAAAACAAACATTTCTTATTACTATCAATGTGGAAACAGTTGTGCTACTTGATGTATTTGTGGAAACTGTTTATTTTTTTTATTTTTTTTTAGGATTTTTTTGATGAATAGACAGTTCAAAAGAACAGCCTTTATGTGAAATAGAAATCATTCATAACATTCTGAATGTTTCGTTGTCATTTTTGAGCAATTTAATGCATCCTTGCTGAATAAAAGTATTAATTATCACCTTGCTGACCCCAAACTTTGAATGATAGTGTATGTAGCACTTTAAAGTATTTAGTATACACAAGCCAGCATTATGTGCCATGGATGCATCTCCCTTCAAAGTTTGTAAATATGGGCAGAGCACAGGGTCAGCAGTGCGCTTTCTAGAGGCCAGAGGCAGAACTGCAGAATTATTATTATTATTTTTTTTTTTAGCTAGAGAAGCCCACCAGACAGCCCTGAGCAGAGGTCACCTACTCTGTGTTCACAATCACTTCCTGCATTCTAAATCTCCCAAACCACAGATACCATTTTGGATGCATTTTCTGTGTCATGGATTTAAATCATTCTCTTTCGATATTTTTGTTCTCAATCACTTTCTGCATTCTAAATCTCCCAAACCACACTGCATTTTCTCTCTCCGTCTCTCTCTCTCTCTCTCCTCTCTCTCTCTCTCTCTCTCTCCTCTCTCTCTCTCTCTCTCTCTCTCCTCTCTCTCTCTCCTCTCTCTCATCTCTCTCTCTCTCTCTCTCTCTCTCTCTCTCTCTCTCTCTCTCTCTCTCTCTCTCTCTCTCTCTCTCTCTCTCTCTCTCTCTCTCTCTCTCTCTCTCTCTCTCTCTCTCTCTCTCAGCATTCCCTGAATTAATTTGTTTTCATTTGCAGTGTCAACTGAAAATATGTAGTTGTTCTCTGTGGTAGTGCAAAAGAATCTCTCTGGCGAGTGTGTTTCTGCTTCTTAATCATTAAATCTGCGTGTATGTTTTTTTTACAGTGCAATATCAGTAAATACATAAACAGCCTGCTGTAGCTGCTCTCCTCTCAGCTGCATCTGCGGTGCTTCCCTCTTCACAGTGTGCCATTCCGCAACATTCCCCTAGTGTTTGTCCTGTGTTGTCTGAAAGCTGCCAGCCACTGCTGCTACAATGTCAGGCCGAACCACTGCCAAAGTGCAGGGACGGGCGACCGCGGCGAGTCCCAATTATCTGCGGGGTGACGACATTGTCCAAAAATAACTTCTTTTTCCCATATACTTCTGGACTGGCTGCCCCCGGCCACAGGCCGTCCACCTCTCTAAGCCCATCTGGCGGGAGGACAAACAAAATCTTGGTAGTCCTTCAGTCGAAAACCTATTCTCAGTCTGGAAAATGACTTCACCCCATCATCCATTTCTCCACAGTGACCAAAACCCTGGACAGAGTTAATCAGCGAAAAAGGGCACGCCTCCAAAACGCCATTCTTCCGCAGCCACATTAGTGCACAAGTAAGATTTACAGATCACTTAATGTTCCAGAGTTCTTCGCATAAAAGTATATACAAAGGTTAATATTGTAATAATATCTTCCTGGAGGGCATTGCAATCATTATCTCTCTAGAGATATCAATTAGAAGCACTTTACAGCAGGTAATGACAGAGATTCCGGTCCAAAATGACATTATTATTATTATCATCATCTATATTCCCGCACTCCCTATACCAGGCAAAAGAAGTAGCGTAGGTTCAGCCAAACGAAAGAAAGAAACGTATCTTATGGAGCACATTAATCTTAATTTTATGTGGTCAAGCTGAGAGACTAACAAGCTTTCAATGTAACCCCTCTGCCTTGGCATTTAGGTAGCGTGCAACAGTTGTCCACACCTCACGTATTCATCTCGTATGCTACTCATCTCTCCTTTGTTTTAGGAGGATAACGTACACGGCGTGGAGGCCGGATACCCGCAAAGCAAACGGAAACGGTGATAGACACACATCATGTGAGAGACACAGAGGAAGCAGATAGAAACGACGGAGGCAGATATGAATCAAAGCTTTTTTTTTTTTGCTGCTGCTTGGTTAATATTTGCTTGCCAACAAAACACAGATTTACACCATTGCTTTCGGTGTTTGTCTAGAAACGAAAAAAAGAGAAAAGAGTCGGAACATTGGAAAAGTTACTGACTGACCTTTGGGCTTCGCTACTAACATTAATAAGGAGGATTTGTTATGTTATTGACCCTCTTATCAACAGCATGAATAATTCACAGCTGGGCCAGCACTTGTCCAAAAGCAGATGAGAAAACAGCACCCATGCCTCTGACTGTTGATTTAGCAGTTTCATATTTAATAAGGAACTGGAGCGCTGGGAGGCGCCTTTTTTTTAGAGAGATTTAATTGGGCACTGGTGACATCCATCACATGGTTGTCATGACCATGACCTTTCGTTTGGGGCTATTCATAATAAGAGAGTTATGAGCCAGTTCCTCGTATTTCTAGCGACTCACCCCTGCGCTTGTGTAATGGATGCCGTAGCATTTGTAAACCTTATCTTACAGGAGTTGGTTAAAGCTAGCGTGCACATCAGATTTATTGCTTTCTGTCAGGCCGGTTAGGGGAGACGTAAAAGGGTGTGAGTATTTGGAGAAGGATGATTTAACGTGGATGGATAAGGTCCTACGCTTTGGAGGAAGAGGCCCTGACATGTTACTGTTTTACTGAGAGTAATCCCTGACACAAATGAGTATTTACAGCCTTAGGGGTGTAGGATATTGGAAAAACGCATTTTCCATATCATTTCCAAATCCCTGTTTTAGCGAACAAGCTCTCCAGAGCTAAAAATGCCATGCGGAGAGGGAGCGGCGGGAAAATGGAAGTCGAGATGGAAACGGAAGTGCGACTCTTTTAAAGTGGTATCCGTACAACTCGGAGACGGCGAGGGAGAAAAGAGCTCCACACGCAGGTTAATTTCATCAACCCTGTGGGCTCCGGGGACCGAGCCGGAGCCAGAGGGAGCTCCCGACGAGCCTTCCGCACAAGCCTTGAAGAAAGTTGCGAGACAGAAGGTGAGAAAGAGAGAGAGTGAGAGATCAAATACAGGTGAGCGTACTCCCTCAGGAGCACCAGATGGCCTGCACTACACCCTGCGTTTGTGGTGTTAATTGATTGATTGTGTTGTGTAGAAAGATGGTTGGTTATTCGGCGGGGTGTTTTATTAAACTACTCCTTTTTTATTAATAATAATGAAGGTGTTGTATTTTATTAAAGCAGGCCAGGCGCACCTAATCTTTTCAGACTGGGACAAACTTACCACCATTGATATCTATGTATTTATTACAGCAATAGAGCAATATGAGGGTGAGGCGCGGAGAGATATCGGCTTACCCGAGGCTGAGAGGGAAATTTAAGATAAAGGATATTTAATATCCAGTTCACATCACCAAGGCTAAGCCTTTAATAGCACGAGGGGTTTCCATGCAGGTAATGCTGTTGTCTTTGTCTAAACACACTTCCACGGACTCTAACTGTAGTCGTGGAAAGCGTGCGGGTCACTGATAAATGTGCGTAATGGCTCGACGTGGGAGATTACCCATTTGTCCTGTCAGGTTATTAATGCACCTGGGCACTTCCTCCAAAGGTGTTATCTAGCAGTGGAAAAAAAATGCAGTGATATATAATTAATTCACTATCTCTTTTACAGTGTTCTTACATTTTGTCACATTGCATTAGAATCAAACGATGTGCGCCGCGGCTGGCAATAATCACGGAGACAAATATGCATGTATATTATTGGGAGTAACATTAGGCTGGTGACTTGCATTCCAGGGCACATTACTGCTGCTTATTTTGTGTCTAAATGATAATGAGCGGCGGAATGATAACCTATATCATTTAGAGTGAAATATGAATTTAAAACACTGCCTGCCATTTAGAGAGGAGAAATGTGTTGTGGAGAGATCACTCAGGTGTCTTCTGCGTTCATTTGAAAACCGGGAGGGAAACGGAAGAGAGGGCTTGAGTTTTCTTCAAATGGTAGAAGACTATTGTTGTCCTAATTATGAGCTGGCTGATGCATTATTTAACGATCCAACATACATCGCCAGGGCTGGATATGAGTAAAATAATTTATGACAAGATCTCTTTTTTTGCCCCTCACTTTAAATCAAACTTCAATAAATGTGCCACCCCTATCCATATTACATGAGGCCTTGCTGAAAACAAGTAGCATGCAGGAGTCTGTTATTCAAAATTCTTCCGACAGCATGGGGTCAAAAAACAAAATCACACCGAAGAACAAGGAGGTGTGCTTGGTTAGCTCACCTTGGGCTGCACAAAAGGAAGGACAGCAGAGGAAATACAACACACACGCCCCTTCAAAACAATATCTTAAGAAGTCTATTGTTAGTAACCTTAAAGGTCACCCTTTAACAAAATATTACTATGCAGACTAGAAAGGAAAAGAGAGCTTGACTCGAGTTGTGTTGGGGTCTCAGAGCCCCAGAGGTCCTTTTAATAGTTCAAAAAACACACTTAACTTTGCCGTATCAGGGTGAATCTTTCTGACTGGGCCCAAACTTATGGAAACAGATACACAAACTTTTTTCAAAAAACCCATCGCATGGTGTCCATGAGAAAATTGTACATTACCAGGTTTGGGTTTAGGAATCAGATTGGTGGACACACTATAACAGCATACTTGCTTTATTTAACCTCTAAAAATCATAGGAACTATTTATAAACATGTCAACTTCAAAACTGTTATTTAAATACATTTGTTTACATGTGAATGTGAAATCATACTATATGTCTGCATGTGCATGAGTGAATTCTCTAGGACAATAAAAAGTCAAATAGCAACTTATTAGCTGAAAGCATGTATTTGCGTACCTTTTATGTTGCTGTACACAGGTAAAAACATCACTGACCTCTATTTGGCTCCAGTGCCATCATGACGATGGCATGAGGACAGACTTTAATGAGCACTAACGCAATGGGCAGACCTGTAGCTATCCATCATCAAGTGTGCTGAGAGCAACACTGCAGCTTAAAAGCACAAGCTGAACAGACCCTGCAGAGGAGGAAAACGGCCTTAACCAAATTTATATCATATTACACATTGAAATGTGACCCCGTAATGACATCACTGAAATTCAATCAAACCCTTTATTCTGTATTACTTAAGTTGAACTAGTGTCCTTCCTCATCCGAAATTAGTAAATTGAATATGCTCCTTGTTTTTGTTACAGCGGGCCCAAGACACAGTTTGATTTAAAGCGTTTTGATTTTCACAAAGCCTAATTTTCGGGAGCACATCTGAAGAGCAAAAATAGCCCGGGAAGTTGGCAGAATTTTTTTTATTGATTGTGGTTTATGTAATTGCTATCTATCTGTATTTGTCTACTCGAGCACGAGGGTCATGTATTACGTTTCAGTGCAGCCAATGAACACTGTTAAAAGCCATTGAGAGCAGTGAGGGGTGCGGCGGGAGAGGTTTGTTTTTGAAGTTGTTGTGTTGTTGACACTGAGAGGCTCTCAAACTGCTGGTATTGAGAGTGACTGACACATTCATAATTCCACCATTATGTACTTGACTGATCTGCTCTAACGCTGATGTCAAAAACAACAGACTCAACAGTCCTAGATGCATCCATGAACACTCAGTATCAGGCCTGATTTTTAAGACGGGCAATAAAGGCAACACCATATATCAGGGGTCTTTAAGTCCGCTGTCCTGCAGAGTTTAGCTCCAAGCTAATCAATGTCTTCAGGATCGCTCCATCCTGTTCCAAAAACACAAACAATTCAACTTTCGGTACCCAGCTAGAATGCTATGAACACAAAATTGGGAAAAGTCACAAGTCAAAGTCACTATGTCAAAAGATGTGAGCACCATGGCTTAATGTGTCAAAACTATTACTATGGCCTTTCTATCTGTTTAAGACTACAAGGCCACTGGCAAGAGGTCACACACACACACACACACACACACACACACACACACACACACACACACACACACACACACACATACTATACAGTATGTGCATACTTGGGAGTCATGGACAAGTTTATTTATTTCTAGAAAATATCCTGCCTGAACATCGGAGCCTGTTGAATCAGACAGCAACAAAATGAATATTCTTCACCTGTCTGCTCATGTTGACTTCTCTTGTTTAGATTTCACAGTGGGGGGGAGAAAAAAGAAAACCGCATATTTACTTTTAATTGAAAGGAAATTAAAGACGCATCCACATCCGAAAATGACAAAGGAGTATCACAAGGCCTGGGAGTGATGATAGCTTTTGTTTAAGATGGATTTCATAAAGAACCCCTCCCCCAGCTGATAATATTAAAGAAAAAGAAGTCTTGGACATTTCTCCAAATACAATTACCTCTGCATCACCTGATTCAATCAAATGAATTTGCATTCTGTTTGCATCCAATGTTCCGTGGCCCAGTAAACAAGACAGGGGGAATAAATCTGATGTGTTTTCATGGTTCTGCCCGCACCCCTCTATTCGCTACACTTTATTTGGAATATTTGAATTCTCATGAATCTGTAAACGCACTATGTGTGGGTGAAATTAAAAGCTTTACTTTGGAGTAAGGAGCGTCCTCTCAGGATGAGAAGAGAAATGCTTGTGAAATGTTTTGTCTGGCCATATGTTGCCTGATTGAAGAGAAAAATGGAGGTCAATATAAGCCCTCAGTTGACCTTGAATTTGAAGCCAGGGCTACTGTCACAATTTACTATTAAAAAGAATGGGAATCACTTTTAATTTTTCACAGGAATGAAAACGCGGCTATGAGGGACAAAAGTACATTCAAGCTGTAGTTGTTCAAAGGACAAAACATATTTACATAAAAAATGAGTAGCCAAAAACTCCATACATTGTTTTTAAAAAAGCTGTGATTTTTGAAAAACTAATGCGGTAACTAAGTGCATGCATCTTAAACAAAAACATTGCAATGAATAGTTTTCATCCGCATAAAATAGAATGTTCTTAAACCGATAGTTCACACAAAAATAAAAAGTCTGTCATTATTTATTCACCCACGTTTTTCCAAACCTGTATGACTGACATTCTTCAAAAAGAGAACTTTTAATGAATAATGACACTGATCATTTCCATATACTGAGAGATAATAGTGACCAAAAATAAAATAAAAAAACCTTACAAATCTTGTAACCTTCACCACTGCAGCTTTGGAATATGGTGCTTTTACAAGGCTTTTATAGGAGCTTGACAGCCTGTGGTCACTATAAACACATCTTTGTATGAGGAAAAAAGGTCTTTTTTTGTGTTCATCGAGGGGGAAAAACAACAGCATACAGGTCTAGAAGAACAAGAAACTGAGTAAATACAGAACATTGGCTTTAACAAACAACCCCCTGTCAGAAAAATAAAATTGTATCAGTGAATTATGATGCATTTGAAAACACAACTGTGTTGTAGCCACACACACTGCTACTCACACTCAGCCAATGCACAGAAAGTAAAAGTCCATTGTTCTGTCAAATAAAAAGCCCTAATCTATCCGTCTTGCTCTCCTCCCACCAGCGACTCCATGAGACCAGACTCATCTTCACATGTCTTCATATTCATATGAACACACAGAGGTGGGGGTCAGCTCGGTTAAAGACTCCCTTTACATCACGAACATCATAAAGAACACAGGCCCGTCTGAACGTGTACATTAACTGATCTCTGTGTTCCGCTGGGACAGATCAAAATGAAGAATAATATTGTAAAGAGATAATGGAGAAAAAGAAATGTGAATATGCTAATGCTTCCTTCTGACATATGAATGTTTTGAATTCTTCAACACTGTTGTAGCCACATAAACATCTAGCAGAATACTGATGAGAAGACTACCTGACGCTAACAGTACAAACGTGTGCTAGCAGATCTGGCTTTCTACTTGGTTCCAATCTTTCCTATAACTCAACAATTTATGCGACTGAAAAAAATCAACTTCCTCTTAATAATGCAAAGTGTGCGAGTGAACCGTTGGGCACAGAGTCTATAAAAGATTGTATTAGCTTGACGATGGAAAATATTGCTTTTCCATTCAGCCCATTTGTAGATGTTTTTGTAAGTAGTGAAGCATAAGCATAAAGACTGCGGTGGTTTGATGTCGCTACAATACTCGTATTGAATGGGGAGGTAAATACCACAGCTTTGATTGAGGGTAGAAGAAGAGAGGTTGGGGTTGGTTTGGGTTCCTTTAATGGCAGGCCGACCACTGTGTGTTGGAATAATAATTACGAAGACTATTTATTTTTAATTGATATGCCCTTTCTTACTATGAAAAGAACAATTATCCCAAAAACCGCACGCCTCTCTCATGCACAGTATGCCATTGAAATAAAAAGGGTCCTGTGGAAAATGAGCAAGAACAGTCATATTTCTGCCAAAACCCTTTTTCTGTGTCAACGTTTATATCAAAGAACAATAATTTTGGCATTAAAACCACTCAACTCACCAGTCTAATATCATTTTTTGATGATTTGCTGGATTGATTGGGTATTAAAAGCAATGATACAAGAAAAGAGCCAGTAAAGAAGGGAAAGATTTCATGTTAAGTGCATATTACATTCATGGGGCGCTGCATAATTTGATGCGAGAATTTTTCTTATGGATTGTGTTATATGTGGAGAACTATTTTACAGTTCTGAAGTTTAGCTTTTCATATAAATAAGCGGTGTAATTACTCCTAAATGGAGATCCCGAAATGACCAGAGGGCTTTTCACAAGTGTCAAAAGAACCCATAACTGCTCTCACTTTCATTCTGAATCTCCGTCGACTGCAGGAGCGAGTCTTAGTCTGCGCCAGTGGATGTTTCTAGGTCTGCCACGATTTTTGTCTGTCTGTTTTTGCTCGTATATATTTAATTAGGTCAGCAAAAAAGAGAAATTGTGTCAAATTGTGACTTGAGAATTGACAAAATCCTTAACACTTTTCTCCCTCGAATAAATTATACATAGACTTTGAAAATAAATAAATAAATAAATGCACCATACATTATTCTGTTGACTATGACAGAACAGAAATAGGCCTTTTCTCTGACTGGCAAGTTTTCTTTGCATGTCTCAGTGTCTCACTTATTTAGAGACATATTTATTTATTTAAGTTGAAATAGAAAAGCCAGTGCAGTAGAACATAAAAGCAATCAGTCGCTGTGACTTAACAAGAATGTGTCCCTATTAAATAAACTCTAAACCCATCAATGAAAAACAGCTCAGTACATCCACAATTTTCTGAGCCATTTGGAGGACAAACAAGCTATAGCTATTTTTAATTTATTTCTATTTTTCCCAGACTAAGGGATGTTTGTTATCTTTTATAGAATTGACAGAAAATAAAAAATACATTTGATCAGTAGATATATAGTGATTGTAGTACCCGTGTTTGTGCGGGGGGATGGGATGGGATTGGATCGTGAGGTTGAATGCGGGCCGATCCCCAGTTTTCTTGCCTCCTGGAGATGCAAATGTCAGCTTTGAGCAGTTTGTGGACTCCCTGCTAAGTGCTTGGCCCATATTAAACCAAACTGCTTCCATCTTCTGGACTTCTGGCATTCCACACCCTTACGTCGGCCATCAATGTGTCACATGACGACCCATTCTTTAGAACCAATTCCATAACTCCAGATCGTAAAATAAAAAAATAACGATTTGCTTTTCCTCCCCCCACCTTTTTACAGATCATTTCAACTCCTTCCATATCTAATAGTTCAGTCTGATATTGCTTTGTATTAGAATCTTAAGGCTCTATCTCCCTCCCTATATGTACTATATGATGCATCAGGAATACATACATGCATATATATATATATATATATACTTTCATATATATATACACACACACACACACACACACACACACACACACATACTTATACATATATATATGTATAGATATATATATATATATATATATATATATATATATATATATATATATATATATATATATATGAATAAAACTGAGTTACATTCAAACTAACCATGAAGTGGGCATATGCCCCATTACTTTGAATAGGCATGATACTTCTGATGCAGGTGGTGTTTTATACTTAATGTCATACAGAAGCCAGTGTCTAAGTGAGGAGCAACAATAGCGCTAAACTACTTTGGCACGAGATGACAGACACATTTTGAAAAAACAAACATGGCTCTGAGACAGCATAACTTCATCTCGGCTACTTAAAAATATCCCGTTTCATTGCAGTCCAGAAACATTCCATAATTGGGCTACACACGAAGAGAGCAGGATGGAAAGGAGCAGCGTTTTCTCTTCCTCCCTCAGACACTTCTCTTTTTCTTTTCCTGAAGGCTATTACTACCATTATGTGAATGGCCTTTGTGGATTTACTGTGCGTGTTGTGCCAGCCCAGGCCAAAGAGAAGTCCTTGTGGAATAAGCTAATCCTTTTCAAACGGGAAGCGAATGACGCGGACATTACTTCGCAAAGGCAGGGAACAGAGGGTGATGTCACCCATCCAAAGTTTGGATTCAAAACACACACGCGGCCCCTCGCCCCTCCCTTTCTGTAGCCTTTTCTTTTGAAACTGGAGGCCAACTACAATAATCAGGCTTCGCTCAAAGTATTTATCAGATGGAAGGAGCTGCGATTACATCGAGTGCAAATATGTGTCCCCGTTCTACATCCTTCCAGAGTATACGATCCACCGGAGCAACACTGGAGGTGACACGGAAAGAGAGAGAGAGAGAGAGAGCAGAAGAGCTGTGGGATGAAGATATGGATAAACTGAGTGGGAGGTGAAGAGAAGAGAGAGGAGGGGGGTAAAAAGTTGAAAGAGAGACAAGACCAGCTGATAGCGAAGGAGAGAAAACTTGATAAAAAGAGGAACTGGGAAAAAAAGAAAAAAAAAAAACGAGACGGGGTGGGAGGGAGCTTTGTATACAGCAACTCATTATCCCACAATCAAACCACTCCTTTTCTCTTACAGTTGCTCTCTCTGCCTCTCGGTTTTGTTTACGCTCTTTCTTTTCCGTTTTCTTTTTTGTAACTTATTTATGAAGAGTTAGAGCGAATCTGCAGAGCTTTGCATTTCACTCTCGGTTTATGTCTAATTTAGTAAACATCCTGGTACAAGTCGGGCCTGTCAACACCCCCTCCCCTCACCTCTCATTTAGATTGTGGCTTTATGTTTGTAGGGGGTGAGTAAAATAAGAGATGTTTCGATCGAGTTAGCCTATGTCTCAAGTATGGATCTTATTTTAGTCTCTGTAAGAGGTATAAGGCCGCTAACCGCATCACTGCATTGTGGTGGTGGTTCTGCTGTCATAGTGCGTTTTCTTCATTTCTCATTACCTGCTAATGTGGACAGGGGCCAAACCCACTAACCAGCCCTCTACCCACCTCTCAGTATCTTCGCTTTCTCTCTCTCTCTTCTTCCATCTCGGCCCCTGCTGATGGGCTAAATGGTCTGGCTGCTAACAAAAGGAGAAAGGGAGAGAGATGAAATATATTTTGACTGTTTCATGGAAAAACAATCTGACGCAAAGTAATATTCATCTCCAATGAATCCAATATTCTTTTTGGAATGATATTAGACGGTATCTATTCTATCTTCCATTGTGTTCCCATCTGCCCTTTTCAGGATCTAAATTATGTGCATTAGTACGTAAATGGGCTAATGCCTGTCTGTATTTAGCAGGCTACATGCCGTGAATATATTCTCTGCTTCACGAAGTAATTGGTAATTACAGTGGTCATTTAGGCAATCACTGTCTCTCCCAGATTCATGTCATTCTTAAAAATAACTAGCTCTTAACCTTTGACAGAATTCTACAGAAACTGTTCATCACCGCCCCCGCTTTGATTAATTTTGTGCATACACTTTCTCTCCCTCACAAGTGCGACTGCACACACTCTCGCACAAACACGCGCACACGGAACTGTATCAATAATAGTGATGTTTTTGCATTTGTTAACTGTGACAGTTTGCCTCTCTCATCAAAACAGAGGAGAGATGTGGGGAGAATAGAACAGTTAAATGTAAGGTACGCTTACTGTTCTAAAACGATTAGTTCCATTTATAAACAATTAGACAACAGGACACACAGGGCTTTTAGCCTTATCATCTCTTCCTAATCTCCCTCTCTCAGTCTCTTTCTCTCTCCCGCTCTGCCACGAACAAATTCAGTACTTTAACTGTGATAATCTTTTGTATGCGTGCTCCCTGTATTTCACTTTCTTTGTTTATACAGTCTTATTCACACATTATTCATTTCCACGCATAATGAAGCAGCGCACAGAAGAACTTTCGCTCTGCGGATACTGACTTTGAAAAATAACAAGGTCGACAGCTTTAGCTCCAAAACATTTTCCTCCGTGGCACTTAAGATCTCCATTATGTTGTCTAAGGCACTAAAGGATCTTCTCCCTCGTCTTCCCCACACCACATGTGAGATCGGTTTTGGGTTTTTGCAAAACTTGACAGGAAGTGTGGAAGCCTTTTAATATCATGTCAAAAATGGTTGCTGCAACAAGAACTGTTTAGAATTTAAAACGTTGCTTCTTGTAAAAAGGGAAAAAAATGCAGCTTTTTATAATGTTTTCAATGCTATATACCTATTTAAAAAGCATACAGTAAATACAGTGCAGTGTGTTTGTGTGTAGCGTATGTCATACGTACTGTATATGTTAAAGTCACAAGAAGCAGGGGTCTCTTTTTTTTTTTGGCTTTTTTGGGTTTGTTGAGATTGGGGATATAAAGATTTAAAAATTTAAATATTTGAATATTTTTAAATCATTCAAAAAAGGGTTAATATAATTTAACAGAATACTGAATCTTAAAATATTATTTGTACCCCTTATAATTTCTTACCCTTGCAACGTTTGACTTCGCTCAAATGGAGAAATGAAATGAAAATTAAGTCAAAGAATGGTCCCTGCTAATATTAATGAGAGTTTGTATGGTGTAATTTAAGCTTCCTTTTATGCCTGAGTTGCAAAGCCTGAATTATCTATTCAGAGGGATACAAAGTTTTACTGCCGTGAAAGTTTAAAGAATGTTCTTTCTGCCGCTGCCACAGCTGAATGGGGCTTAAAACAGAGGCTAGTATAGGAGGATCTTCTGAGTACAGGATGCCCCTTTTATTACTAACCTTTGACCAGTCTGTCCTCTCCAAATCCTAATTTTTTTCGTTATGTTATGGAAGAGAGTAAAGTATTAGGTTGAGCTTGGAATGGGAACGGGAAGAAGACGTCTGTCAGAGCTAGAATGAGGACTGTCTGAAACAGTTCATCCATGACATACTGTATAGACTTGTGGACTGCAGTTAGGTGAGAGCCAGAAGTTTGATACATATGAACATGCCAGAACACTGCAATTTTTTAGAAGTTGTATCATTATTGGAGTACATTTTACAAAAAAATACTATTTCAGCTTTTTACTTCAACAATGTATGTCACTTGCTGCTTATTTAAATTTAGCAATGTTTACATAAAAATTAATTCTACATTATTTTTCCAGCATATATATATATATATATACACACACACACACTGTATATACATCAAATATGCATACAGACATCACACTGCACAGCAAGCAAGACAAAATACAAATGCTGAGGCCAGTTTATAAGAACTGAGAAGGAAATTAAAACAAAAACATTTAGAACTATGAACAATATGGCTATTAGTTCTAGAAACAATACAATCAATATATGAGTCCATATAAAAATTAAAAGAAGGCTTTGAGGAGAAATAACTGAACTACATATTGCAGTGGTGGAAAACCTGCAGCTCAGCAAACAACTGATGCTTTTTTAATACATCAAAGCTTAAGAGCACATATAATTAAGAGTACACGAATCTAATGTGTTTTCATTCTCCCCGGGGATTTGTTTTAGCTCTGATTTCTTTGATTGTATTCCCAGTAAAGCACTCCAATTGTTTGTACAATCAAGCTGCAGGGACTGCACGTATTTGTGCGTGTGTGTTCTCAATGGCCAGCATAAACATTCATTTCAGTGTGTGTCTGTCCATGTGCATGCGTATGTGTGCGGTCATTGCCAAGCATAAGCGTGTATTTGTGATAATTCGGATCACTGCACGAGCACGTTCCCGCTGACACTGCTGCCACCCAATTCCGGCCTTATAAGCATTATGGAGAAGAAGCCGTGCTCCAACAGCACTCTGAGCCGGGCTCCGTCTCTGCTGTGTGCTTCTGGATTTTATCAAGATTTCCCGCTGAGCACCGATATATTAGTGTGGCAAACATATCTGCCAATTCAAACTTGCATCAAAAGCGTATCGACGACGCAGCCGAAACAGCATTTCCATGCACTTCGTCTTTTGAATTGCTAAAATCAGCTTGGCAAAAGAAGCGGCACCATAAAATTCAGCTGTGGTTTTCTTTCAGCCAAAGCGCTTTTCTTTTGTTGTGAAAAAGGAAAAAAAGGTGGTGGTGGCGGAGGGGGTGTGGAGAGAAAAGCCTAGGTCTTAGCTGCGCAAGAGTATGGGGAATGCATGGGTCCATCTGGCATCCATAGAGAAGGCTTTGTCAGGATCCATCCAAGACACACTGCTGCAGAAGGGTCCTTTTCTACAGCACCTGCAAAAATACCTCAGAGCCGCGCCAGGCGTCGTCTGCCCGCCCGCCCGCCTGCCTGCATCCTTAGCATTGTTTTTCTGTAACCTCTCCAAGCCCTGCGAAGAACGCAGCCACCCTGCTGCTTTTAGAAATATGGGAAGTAGAGAAAGATAAATATTTAAAGGGCCCAGAGAGTGTCAATGGAGGGATGGAAGTAAAATAGTGCTTTGGAACGGAGGAGGCCGACGCCAAATGTCACATTAAAAAGCGATACCTGTGTATTAGAAAGCGAGACAGACCGAAGAGATGGATCTATCATTTACCCAGGGACATCTCGTGCTTGACCGTTCTTTGTTAAAGCATCTCGTCTTGTCGCCGCTGACTAATTTGTCGCTGATTTCTATGTGTTTTCGACTGATTCAATTGAACAAATCGGTAAAGTCTGTCACAGGCCCCTTTAAAAGGCGCGTTGACTCTAGGGGCTGTTAGTAAAAGTTCACTGCATGAAGATGTCTGCGGAGAAAAAGGGAAAAACACACACACACTAGCTGACCATTAAATGAGTTTAATGTAGACTATTTCACAGATGCTTTTTATGAAAATGAGAATTAGGTTATGCTTGAAGCACAGTGATGATAAATCCTTTCTAAGCTTAATTATGATGTTATAAAATTGTGCCCCGCATGGGCACATACAACTTTTAAAGTGTATTAAATATTGCAATCATATTTAAAAAATGCTATAATCTGTCTATATAATTAGAATTCAGCGAGTAATTGCATGAGGGTACCAGAGGTGAAGGTGAACTTAATTCTCACACAACCTTCACCCTAAATACAGACAGCATAGTGAATCTATAATGAAACCACTCAGGAAGCACTATATCTATTACCAAATATAATGGAATTCATTCTACAAAGTCCACTCGCACAGATCCGAACGTGCTTTTTTTTTTTTTTTTTTTGCCATTTATAGGCCTGTGTATTTTCAAGTGATCAAATCAGAGGCTACAATAGAGAAGAGAGCACTCAGGATGTGCTTAAAACACTGTGGCAAAGCTCAGATATAAGCCTGCTCTTTCTCTCGAATGAGGTCTTTAAAAGCATTACAGAAACTTCTGGATTTTTCCAAAGAGAGCTGTAACTGTAAATCAGGAAAATGTCTGGCCGTCAGTATCAGGTGTTCCAATCAACACGGGTCAAGTTGGCCGTCTGACCCTCGCAGGGACGAGGCTGTGGGTGAGACGTGCAATGGTGAAGTGGATCGCGGCAGGCACGATGAGCCACTCGAGAGAAGAATTGAGACAGGGTTGGATAGAAAGGCACAGAGAGAGGCTAAGTGGTAATAGAGCCTTATTATCGGGTCACCATAGAGGCCCGGAGTGGAGTATAATAACAGAAGAGCTCTGCGCTACTCGCACCTTAACCTCCCTCACTGTCTGATATCAATTCCTTAGGGGCGCCAACACTTACGACACAGTCCTGGTCCACACGCTGCTCTCTTTCAGCTCTCAGTGCTGCCACTTTTTTATTCCTTCTCCAGCGCCAAGGTGGTTTTTTTTTTGTTTTTTTACCGGTTTGGCGCGGCATCTCTATTCCTCTCCCATTTCAAATTAAGGCAGGTTGTGTTTCTGCTAATGTTTGGGAGAGTACAACACAGTCCATACGCCGAGGGAGGACAGCTTCATTTCTCTCAGCATCTCGCGTGCTTGACTCTCAGCTTTAAGAGAGATGGCAGAGACGTCAGGGTCCTGACAAGTCTACACCATTAGAGCCCACGCTTAACTTCTGAGAAGCTGATTAGAGCATTGCTGTGCCAGCCACAATCCATCACTTCCAGTAAAGGAGCTTCTTATCCATCTAACCAAGAGACTGCCTCCAGTGCACCACAGGGAAGCGAAGGAAAGCTAAAACATTCCCTTATCAAATCCTGGACCGAGTAGCCCTCGCTTCAAATGGCTAGCGAATCTGGGATGACCAGCTGTACCACGAGACGGAGCTCGGCTTTGGCTTTGGCGTGCACCCGGAACGTTTCGCTGATGGCCTTGTTGATGAAGGACGCAGAGCACCCACAGACTCAGCATCCAACTGGAGCTCCTCTGAGGACCCCACACATCCCTGGCATGTGGGCAGAGATAAAGCTTGCGCCAGGCCTTGAAAGTTGCAGTCCAAAGTTTTGCCCGAAGAAAAGCGAAGGGAAAATAAGAAAGTTTAAGCTTGTTTAACTCCCCCCTCCCCAAAAGACAAGCAGTCATGCCATCTGTGAAGATTCTCTCTCCAGCCATGGCCACTAATGTAGAAGAATTGGGGGAGGCGGCGAAGAGAGAGAGGGGGGAAACACGAGCGGGACATAAAAGGAAAAGATGCGTTTGCACGGAGGAAAGAACTGCTCCGCAGACAACGCAGGTACAAGGTGGGCACGTGCCCTCAAAATCTTCAAACATCTTCCTGTTAGATCTGGATCTCTGTAGCCCTCGTACTGCTGGCAGAACAACTGAGGACGTTAACCCCTCCTTCTGTTCGCCTTTGATTTCGACGAGAGCAGAATGGAGACTCTTCTTTTTGCACATGAAAGCCCGCACTTGAAAAACGGACATGATTTCCGACACTGTCATGGCTCGAGTGTGCCTTGAAGGGTGGCTTCCTTTGACCAAAAAAGATCCCTAGTTTGTTCGTGTTTTTATTTTTTATTTTTTTATTCCTGTTTCCTGGGAAAATCTGCCAGAGCTTATACATGGAGGCCAATGCATGAACTTTCAATCAGGGATTAGCCGGATTTTCCAATGTGGATCTTCTTTTGTGAATTTGGCCAGCGTCGCCTCTGTCGTTGGCAAGGGAAACGTAAATAGAAAATGATCCCTGGGCCAACGGGGATTGCCTTGCCTATTTCAAAGAAAGAGTTAAAATAAAGGCCACTTAGCCCTCTCCATCAATGTGATGCTGCATCAGACTGGAGTCACGTTCACACGACAGACCACCAAAAAAGTCCTTGTCCAAGTTCGCAGCATATTGCCGCCGCACACTTTGGTCCATTTGGCCAAAAGAAGGGGAATGCGCAACATGGCTGAAAAGAAAAGAGCAACAGAAATGACTGAAGATGGAATGAAAGAGCCAATAACGCTAATAGCTCAGTGTGTTTCTGAGGCTCTGGTTTTGTTAAAGCCCTCATGGTTTCTGTCGCTCTATACACATCCATTTGTACATCTATGTCCATATATCTGGCCACTGTTCCACTTTAGAAGTCCACTTACACCAATCTAGATGCTAATCCTAGCTTACCGTACTAGCGCGTCAGATAAGGGCACAGGCCGCCTATATGTTACTTTCATTCACTGATGCATTTCTGCATGGCTGCCAGCCACTGTGCCCAATGTGTGTGTGTGTGTGTGTGTGTATGTGTGTGTGTTTGCTTGTGTAAAAGAGAATGCGGCTTTGCAGACCTACACAAAAGATGACCTAACTTCCAACAAGCTGAAGTTTTATCTGCTTGTGAACAATAGACAAATATGCCACCCATGTGAGCTCTGTGTTTGTTCTTTAAATGTCAACTTTGAAATCCACTACATTGCGGCGACTACAGCTGGATACAGGCAGCAGATGAGACACACTTATGCCACTAACGCTCAGCTCCATTAACTATCTAGAAACTATGACATAAAAATCAGTGCACAAGTGTGAGCAGCACGTCTATCACAGATTATTATTTATTTGTGTCTCTTTTTATCACAATGCCAGTCTGGCTTGTGCTATTCTTTCTCCCATAATACCACACCCACATACACACAGCACACTCTTGGAAAAACTCATGTTCTCAGCATCCTGTGGTGAGAGGCTATTCAGCAGGTAGAGAGCCACCGCATTGTACACGACAGGTTCCACAGGAGAAAACTGTACGCTGGTATTGGTATGAGACTAATTTGATTGTTACTGAAAATGCCTTTAAACATGGGGAAAAAGCATGAACTAAGAGGAAAAAGACTGTATTCTGTCTCATTTTTCCTTCAGTTACTTGAGAGAAGGAAAAAATGCTACAATTAATGCCACCAAAACACACTTAGCAGCATTTCTAGCCTTCTATCCTTACGAATGCCGCAGCAGAAAAAGAGTTAAGAGCGCAAAATCGCTTTGGGGAGAGGAAGAGTTGCTGTCCCAGTTTGTTTCCTCACCTATTCATGTCCTTCTTTGTTCTTTAAGTTCTTTTTTTCCACTCCAATCCGTGTCTAACAAACTCTTTTCTTTGTTTTTGTCTTTGCACTGGCTCTTAAGGTGCTTGTTTCTCTACAGCTCTGAGCACCACAGCTTGCTGCTTGTTTGGGCGATTAGCACGGGGCTGCTGTGTGCTGTGCATGTGTATCTGTTCTCGGGCTCCTCAGGGCCCCGGGGGCGTTACGCTTAGCGTAAAATGGCCCTCCACTCTGCCCACCTATCTCTCCCAAGACGAGGCCGCAGCCTCCCAGTGGAAAATCCCCATCCCCGAGCGCTGGGCGAGGAGGGGTAAGGATTAGGTGTTCCGCCTGAAAAGCACACTAAATTGAGTCCTCAATGTTTATTTTTATACTTTGTGTTGTAAATTAAAATGGTGGAAATTCATCTTTATTGTACTTTGTTCCCCTGCATTCTTTAAAATCTGATTGTTTTGTGTGCGAGGGAGTGTGACTCGCTTTTCAGCGCGGGGAGAACAACTGCGAGGGGGAAAAGTAATCACCACATACACATACACAAAAGGATTCAGAACGCTAAGGAATCAAACAAGCGCTATATCCAGAGAAGAGAGCACATACTCACTCTAAACGCTCTGTTCCAGCATGTTTTCCATGATCCTGTACTTCTTCTCAAAGTCTGATAATAAAGGACGGTATCATTATAAACTAAAAAAAAAAAAAAAAAAATCATAAGATGTTCTGCTGCTCTCATTTAAAGAAAGTCAAGTCAGTCTCTAATCAATGCCCTCCAATAAAAAGTTACATAACCAAACTCTCTCTTTTAATTTCCTGAGTTTGGAGTTAAAGCAACATTACCTTTCTAGCCACTCTCTTTCCTTTCTCCGTCCTGAAATATTAAGAAACTAATCAAATAAATCAATAACACGTCTCATATGAATACATGACTGCGCTGTATGTTTTTGATCCTCATCCTAACTTTGATTTGAAAAAACTGGATTTCTTTGATTTCGAGACAGTCTCTGACACATGCATAATAACAATTCCAAAAACTGGACAATGCCTGAAATATCACAACCAAACTATGTTTGTCTCTCTTTCTCAAGCATGGTCCTAAACAATTTAAGTGATCAACAAGTAGCCTAAATTCTTAATATTTTGCATACTCTCATAAAATAATTGTTTGCTCGTAATAAAATTGAAACACACATTCAAACTGATTTATATGATCTGATTTGGGTGAATTTTACAGACACTGTAAAATGAATCTTAATTCAAAGAAATCACATTTCATTTTTTTTTCTTTTTTTTTCCATTTATTCTGCGAATTTCATGTTAGCATGCTAAATAACTATTATAACTAAATGTAATGCATGGGAAAAAAAGAGGTAAAAATGGTCGCTGCACTGACATAGCAAGGCTAAACCACAGCGTAAGCTCCACACTTCAGCACAATCATAATAACGGTAACTTCAGTTGAAGTGTTTTATGCATTTGCACACACAAATCCACTTGTGAACAAGTCCTATACAAAGCATGTTGGAAAGTAGATATTCACTGTCCAGTTTCAGCTTATGCATCAAAATACCACATGTAGTCCCAACACAAAAATATTAATTTCCATTTTTTATTAATAATGATTAAAATATGCCTGAACTGAGTAAACTGAGAATGAAGAGCATTCATTTTCTGAAAAGAGAGCTAAGTGACTTCCTTTGGTCACTCTGAGAGTGAAACTCAGACTGAGACGTAAACTTAGACTAAGTTACAAAATAACATTTTCACAAAACTCTGTCTCTGCATATAGAGGATAACAGGAAAAAAAGCCTCAAGAAAATAATTTGAAACTGGAGCAGATATTAAACAAATATTGCTCTTTTTACATCGTGACATGCTAGGAGGCGCCCGCAAAGCAAGATCCTTTGATGTATTCCAGTATATTACTCTAAATGGTTTCATCAGTCTCTGACGAGTGAGAATATATGGCATTTTATCATCTCTTGATGATGGAGCCTGAATGTTTGCCAAAGGCCTCCACAGTCACACAGCGGAGGATGCTGGGGGTTCGAGGGGTGCCGGGGTTAGTCAATCCCTGGGCGAGCGAGAGCTGGAGTGAAGGGACAGCCTCGTCTCCTCCATCCAGGCTGCTATTTTCCCAAAGTTATTTGTAAAAACGCTTTGCATTAGTCTTTAAAACTCTTCATTAATCAATCCAGTCGTCTTATTATTTCTGTAAGTGCAGAAGAGATTGCTAAATAAAAAGAGATTTCTCGTTCAGTGGGGGGAGGGAAAAAAAGCACAGTGAAATGAAACCGCATTCATTGAACCTTAAAATGTTTTGATGGCTTTTCAGAGGCACATTATATTTACATAGGAATGTGTCATTAACGTCAACGGCGAACCAGAAACTATTAAACTAATACAATGCTAAACTGAACAACCTTGAGAATTTGATTAGAGCCATTGTGAGTTTTAAAAATGCTCCATTCTTGGGTTAAAACAAAAGACTGATGCTTTCAGCTATGCTAATAATTCAGCTGTCAACTTTCATTGATGTATCTGACTGCTGCAGCTAGCATTTACATACTTTATATATAGCAAGGAGGGGTGGGGGCGGGGGTCGTCTATGCAAAGAATCATAATAGAGGTTCGAAACAAACACGAAACTGTTTGTGTTTCATTTCAAATTAGCCGCTGTAATTTTCAAAAAGACTGCAGGCATTGTTTGCTTGGCAAAGTCATGCGTTTTGGAGCAGTTTTAATTCTCCTATTATTGCACTTGCCGGAGACGCAGCGTTTCCCTTTTCTCTGCTCTGCCAAGTGCTCTTAAACAGCCGAGAATAATCTTGCTGAAACTCTGCTTTAATATCAATGACCTTCTTAGACTGTTTATCAACCGTAGGTGGATGCGTCAGAATTCTGTCATTGCCTTCAAAGCACAATTTTTTTCACAAATCCATGTACTTCTGACGTCCACCGAGTTCCAGTTTCTGCTAATTGAAGTTTACGACTCCAATAACAATACAGCTTGTCATAGTTAGCAGGCAAACATGCACTCCCTAGATGCTATTTTAAATGCAATTATGAAATGTAATAAATACATAATGGGATGTTTCAGCACAAGACAAAAAAAGGTAAAATAAGAACCTATTTGTGATTCATTATCTGTTCGAACATATATTACATCTTTGGCAAGATCCTTAACATCGTTTCATCAAACCCTGGAGATATTTTACACAGTGATCTAATTAAAGTCACTATTTTGCCTAGTATCCCATTTAAGAAATCTATATGTTCTATATAATTATAAAATGATGCATTATTTAATACATAAACCCCAAAGCTCCATGTGTGCCTATAATTTTAATGAAAAAGTAAATGAATAGACTACCTCTTTTTTAGTCCTGTTTAGAGGCTTAATTGCAGAAATAGATGAATGATGAGTTTGTGAATGCTGAGAAGACACAATAAATACAAAAGAACAACTGGAAGCATCATCTGAGGGTTTAAAAAAATGTTGCATTATTAAAATTCCACATATACACACACAATACTATACATGCAAACGGACAGAAAAGTATGAAAAGTGTGTGTGTGTGTGCGTGTGTCTGTGTAGGTCAGGTTTTACCTGCATTGTGGCAAACAAATGTCCTCACAAGGACTGTAAAATCTGAAATCATCAGCCAACTGTCCCCAAGAGGAAAACGGCTTAATAAACATACTAAATAATGTCTTAACAAAAATGCAAAAAGGTTTGTGTGAGGCTTAGGCTTAGGATTGAAAAATAGCATTAGCTTAGTATAAAAACAATAGAAGTCAATGGAAAGTCCCACTATGATATAAAAACAAAAGTGTGTGTGTGTGTGTGTGTTTTGTGCAAACAAAGGTGAAATAGAGATGAGGTGTAGCTAGTCTGAGCATGCTTGCCTGCCAAAGATTCAGGATCACTGATTTTGCAGGGAATATAACACGCGCTCATATTGTTGTCTGCAGCATTGTTGCTAAAGTAGCCCATTAAAATGCAAGGATGTATATTAAAAAGCAGCGCTGCCTTTTGATGGATAGTCGTCAGTTTATGAATAAGTGTGCATATTGATTCGCAAAAGGTGAAAAAGCTGTTTGACACAATTATTTCTGAAAGGGCCCCCACTCTCCTGCATGATTTAAAAGCCATTTTAAATGCCCATCACTTACATTTCCTTATAGAAGACCCCAATGACTCCCCTGGAAATAATAATTATGAAAATGTGGGAAATGGCATTGGTGTATATTGCTTCCGTGGCAGACAGTACGCATAGCACAAGCGTGGATACTGATAGGCATCTGTGCGGCGGGTGATGGAGGGAAACCACAATCACGGTCAAAAGGACCATTGCTGTTTTTCCCTTTATCTTTGCACCTCGTCCTCTTTCTTTCAGACTGTTTTTCATTCTCTTACAAACCTCACATCTACCTATGTGTTGCGTCCAGATTTAGATCTGCGGGGCCAATAAGATTAACATGAGCTTTTCTCTCTCTTAAATAAAACGGCAGAGGAAACCGAGTCCAGTGGGCTGCTTTTGGAGGACATACAGCGGTCACAATGCAAGTTTTCAAGCCAGAGCGATGTCTGTGCTGAACATCTATTGTTACAGAGTAGTTCAAAACAAACTCAGATTATGCACAAAGTCCATTAGAAACATCATTGTGCAATGAGAGGATGGGACAGGAATGCACAACATGAAAAGTATGGCCGATACCAAAAAGCTGATAATTGCTTTTATGCTCAATAAATATAAATGGCTATATCTATATAAATATATATATATATATATATATATATATATATATATATATATATATATATATATATATATATATATATATATATATATATATATATATATATATATATATATATATACGCACACACACGTCAGTGCTTTAGACATCACAAGATTATAATATAATATACTATACAGTAAGAAAAATGTTAAGTTTGAGATTTGCCAAAGATTCCATTTAACACTGTTAAATTGTTAGCGCTTTTAAAGATGAACTGTAGTGAAAAGGTAATATGGCAAATATATACAGTATAAATGAAATATTGGGGAAATGAACAAGCACCATTAAATATCCAATATCAACCATTGTGCACTCTTCAAAAGTTATTTAGTTATTTGTTTGTAAAGGAATTATATATTTTATTTTTTATTTAGCAAGGATGCATTAAATTGATTAAAAGTGGAAGTAAAGGCATTTATAATGTTATGACATTTATAAGTCTATTTCAGATAAATGCTGTTCTTTCAAACTTTATATTCATCAAAGAATCCTGGATAAAATGGAAAAAAAAAACTCACTGCATTATATGTTCAAATAAATGCAGTCCTAGTGAGCTTAAGAAAAAAATAAAAAATAATTCACACTCAAATAAAAAAAAAAACATCTTACAGACTCCAAACTTTTGAATGGTAGTCTATATCCAATATCCATCAATGAAAATAATAAACCAATCCAATAATTACCATGGCACCAACATATCACACATCCCTAATCTGGACAACAAAATCAAGGACCAAAACAATTAAGCATCAAAGTGTTTCTGACTGCACAATGCAGTCTGAAGCTAAGCATCATGGGTAAATTAAGCACAGGTCCCTAGGGAGAGGGGAAGATCTTTAATGTATACAGCTTACAACGACACATTATACAATTTAACTATTTCTCCAGCCATCAGCGGCTCCGTGCAGGGGCTGTTCCTGCCACCTAAAGAGATATAGCACAACCCTCACTTCTCAGCGGTGGAGGACGGATACTTAAAACGTGGACATCCAGATGTTTGCCATATATCCGCAATTTATTAAACAAAGCGTCCTTGCATGTGTTGTGTGCCGTGAATAAACCTCCACTTATTAGACCCCGTCTGTATGTGTGTGGGTGGGAGGTTTGATTCTGATTATCATCACTCACCTTTCATCACACACCGCTCCAAACCACAGAGCAAAAGAGATGGACGTTCACCCATGCTCGCATCCGTCCATCAGAGAAGCAACCAAATGCACACACACACACACACGGCAGGTGCCCCCCTTATCGACTTGGCCTGTGCTTGGATTCCCTTATTCTGTAAATGCATGCTCCCATGGTTAGCTAGAGAGCCCTTCTGCTCTCTCGTGTGCAGTTAAAAGCACAGGCTCTCGTCGTCTGGGGAGTAAATTTGTTCGGAGAATGGCGTGTGTGGCTAACAGGGGGAACATTTTGTGTTTTTAATGCGGTTTCCACTGGCATCAATCATTCCGTACAATTAGGCCAATTTCCACTCAATTTTCTATTTCTGAGGAGCACAGCCACGCTGTCCCGCACCCTCGCTAGTACACACCTATCCTCCCGTACAAAGCGAACGGGGCAGGTGCTTGCACGTTACACCGGAAAGACAGGGAGGTGTTACCAATCTTTTCTAATTTCTTATTAAAAGCGAGACACACCTACAGCGCTCACGCACAGTTCCTCCCGTGTTCTCTTAGACCTCAAGTGTCATTTGTTTTCCATAGCAACCAGATTAAATTAGGTGAGTGATTATAGCTTATTAACACCAAACGTTGTTAGTGTATTCTTACCATTTTGTATGTAAACACTTTCTGCCTGTAGCGCTCTTTATTGGAAATTGCTTTGTATAGACTCGGAAGCCCGGAGCTTGCTTATAATAAAAATATAATTACGATTTAGACAATAGCCACTCAGACGTACCGCAGTCACCCCCTCCTTCTTCTGACCATTCGGTGACTGCAAGTTACAAGGCGCAGCCAAACACGGTAATGAACAATGAAAGAGCAAGTCTCTCTCTCGCTGCCTAATTCGAACTAATAAAGCCACTAGAATTAACATTCACAATTGGCGTAATGAGGTGTGGGGGTTTGGTCTCTGCTACTTCATATTGACTACTCTTGCCCTCAGCCCCCTCTCTGCATTTAATGCAGAACTTCAGGCCCAAGCGTTGCTCGCATTATTTACGTATTTTGCGGAGCCACATGTGTAATTGGTATTAAAATGAAGCATTTCGTCAATGTTGGCTGCCGTACGTGTTGCTTACACATGGGTCTTTACGCTGCTCTGTATTTCTCACAAGCAAATGCGTCTTGTGATCTGAACAGTGATATTTAATTCATCAAATTTTTGTAATGTTTTACAGTAAGGTTCCATTTGTTAACAAAAATGTTGCTATGAAATGGAAGTTGCGGTAGACTTGTTTTTACCACATTGTGATGTAAATCCAAGTGAAACTGCTTCTTGAACAAGAAAAAAAAAAAAAATGCAGGACGAGACTTGATTTTGTTCATTTGGAATTAAAGCAATACTTTAGTTTAGGGACTAATTCTCACAATTAAGTAGTTGCTTAGCATGCCTTTTACTAGCATACTGGCTGTTTATAAAGTACATATTAATGGCTTATTCTGCATGACCACATTTTAGATCCCTTAATCCTTTTCCTATATCTTAACTTAACAACTACCTTTACGAGTTTGAGGCAGCTAGTTAATAGTGAGAATTGGTCCCTAAACTAAAGTGTGCCTAAAAAAAAAAAAAAAAAAAAAAAAGGATGCAGTGATGTGCATGGATAAATCCTTTATAATAAATAATGCAATATTTCTTATTATTAAAGCCTTATTACTATGAATTATTATAAAACAGCACATAAATCTTAAAGCCTTATTACTATGAATTATTATAAAACAGCATTATATCAGTACAGTATGTCTTGAGCGATATGTCAGTAAATATGTTCATAGAATTTAACTAATCTTAGAATGAAATAAATGCATTTTAAATATATATATATATATATATATATATATATATATATATATATTATATATATATATATATATATATATATATATATATATATATATATATATATATATTTAAAATACATGTTAACCCAGTAAAAAAAAAAAAAAAAAAAAAAAAAAAAATTATATATATATATAATTTTTTTTTTTTTTTTACTGGGATATCTAACCATTAATAATACATGTGTTATAGTATTTGTACATGTTAGCTAATAAAAATACAATTATTGATTGTTAGTTCATGTTAGTTTAGCATTATTAACAGATGCAACTTTTAATTTAAAACAATTATGTATTAGTAAATGTTGAAATGAACATGAACTAAGGTTTAACATCACTATTGATGAGGAATGTAAGATCTTTGAATAATATCGGCCTTTAAATCCAATATATTTCCACTTTAGCACAATCAAATATGCTTCAGTATGTCTTTAGCCAGACTTCCGCACAATTAAAGCGCATTAAGTACAAAATTAGTTGTTCCAATTTTGCAGATTTTAACTTTACCAATTTAGTATACTAAAAGTGCAATTACAGGGCATTTTTATTTAGTACATAAATATGTAAATGCATTTTTAGTATACTTAGCATGAGATAAATGTATTTCAAATGCATTTTAGTATATTTATTTTTCACTAGGGTAACATTATCTAATGGGACCTTATTGTGTTACCAAATTGTGCCACTTAAAGTGTTACCTAAGTGATTCCCAAGCTCAAGAATACATTTGAAATCAAGTTGCTTTATTTCATACTATGTCACGGCAGTTTGGTATCGCCACACAGTGCCAGGATGGGTGCATGATGCGATGGAGGGGAGAAACAGAGCGGAGGGAAGAGAGAGAGAGGCAGCTTTAGGCCAGGGGGAAAGCGAGCAGGTGCAGGGAGGGAAAATTACTACTATAAACAAGGCTAGTGCTTGTAATTTATCATTAATCTGGCTGTCTGCATTCCCATTCTTTTGCATGCTGATATCCATGTCATATTTCTTATCGGAGATTTGTTTATGTTTTTATCCTTGTCCCTGTGAACATACCGCAGTGGCATTGGAGAGGGACGAGTAAGAGCGACTGTAAAGGCATTTAAAAAAATAAAAAAACACTCAAAAACCACACTCGCATTAATGACTTTGTTTCATCACACAAAAAGGCTCAACTGCACACTGCACAATATCAGCTAATGCAAACAGCCGTAATATCATCTTATCAGCACCTGCCTAAAAGTGCCTTCATTTGCTTTAGTCATGGAAGTTTTATAGAGCCTAATGCTGTGAAATAAATCTATGTAACACCACTTTATTACATGTCAGGACTCACTTGTCTCTGCTGGCAAGTGTATTGTATTAAGCAATGATACTTATTAACTGGAAACAGACGGTGCTATTATGTCAGTTCACAAGTGTCTAATAACATCCCGTTGGGGACGGCTCACACAGCAAGAGTTTGTTTGGAAAGAGCTTGTCTATTGCTCTCATTGCAAAACAGACCGCATTTGAGATGGGGGGGGGGTGGTTCAAACCATCCTTTATTTAGAAAAAATGTTCAAAACACAGATAGTGGTCTACTTTTGCTAATTGAAGAGAGGAAAACTTTCACAAAGAGCATTTTTAATGTTTAATTTTTTCCCTCTCTAATTTTATAGACGGATGAAACGGATATGACTTTTTTCCCTTTGCAAATTTGACTTTGTAATTCTCTGTCCTTGTTTATTTGCTGTAATTTACAAATGAAAAAAAAGTGCAGAAGTTATTGATTCATGACCGTAATTGTTTAATTATTAATCAGTTTAGTGTTATATTAGCATTTGTAATATTGCAGATGCTCATGCTGAGAGGTTGGGAAGCTATAAAGCAGGTTGTGGTTTGCTGCTCTGTGACATCTGAGATCACCACAGAATCTGTCATGCACACGTGTGCGCGCACACACACACACACACACACACACACACGTAGTAATTTATTACCCCTTTCACACTCTTCAGTCAATACTATAGTGGGCAGGCAGTGGTTCAATACTCTGATTATTTGATAAAATTCACACTTTGCTGATGTATGGTTTAACCCCCAACACGATGCATTCACTAATAACCACAGACGTCTGTGTGAACCGTACAACACAAACACACACATATATATCTGTTTTTTCCCCATGCACTCACACTGATTTGTGTCTGATGCTCCTGAGAGGGCTAACACTGCTACTGTGCAGCTCTCACACATGGAGGAGTTTAGATGCCAGTGATCTGCTGTTAGGGGACATCTACTGGACCAAATACAAAGTCACACACCCCTTTTTTCTCAATTTCTTGCACTCGTTCTTTTTGCTAATACATCTCGCCATTGAATACAACAACCAGAAGCCCTCTGATCTGTCATGGAAACTGTCTTCACATTACTCCTTTGTTGGTGACATGTACTATTTATCATTTCATGTATTTGGATCGATTAATTGCCATCTGATTAGGTATCCAATTTCCAATTTACACTTGGGCACATAAACGTGTCTCTGCAAAATGGATATAAATCCAAGTTTTTCCTATTCTTATGCTACAGTCTATTAATGCCAGTGGAACGTCGTCTTTGCCCAATCTAGCAGCTGACTGCCTTAAAAATGTAGCCAGCCTTAAAAATGTTACCGACATCAGTGCAACCTTAGCAACTGCTGCCATATGCAATTTTTCAGGCAAGTTTTTGGTGTTTTATATATATATTTATAAGTCTATGGAGGATGATTGGACAGTTTTAAATGCACATGTCTGGGAAAATATCCAAAATTATGTTAAAATGTTGTTTACAGGTGACTTAGTTATTCAAGCAAAATTAAATAAAAACAAAAAACACTTGAGAAGTGCCTGCTGAGGATTAATCTGCATGTCAGTCTTAATTTCCAAATAAACATTTATAACGTTACTTATATATTGTTACTTCGTTGGGTCCCCCAACACACATTCAACTGACTACAAGTAACTTTGCAAGTGCATGTCAACTTACTCTTACTCCAACAGTTTACTCATACTCTAATGAGAGTTACTTGATATGTAGTTGCAAAGTTACTTATAATTAGTAGAATGTCTAAAGTGGACTTGAAATAATGTGTAACCCTTCACTGATACAATGTTAAAATACTAGTTCAAGTTACTACACGCTCTCAGAAAAAAAAAAGAAAAAAAAAGAAGAAGGAAAAAAAAAGGTACAAAAGCTGTCACTGGGGCAGTACAGAATGTACCATTAAGTTACAAATATGCCTTTAAGGTACTATGGGGAAATATGCACCTTTTAAGTGTAAATAAGGTACAAAGGTGTACCTTTGAAAAGTGACAGCATTTGAATTTTTTTGACTGACAGTGTACAGTGTCTATAGTACTTCTGTTTTTCTGTTCACTATCAGTTAAAATCACTTTCAAATGAGGCGTTTCTATTGTTTTAAGTTGACAATGAGAAGCATTTGTTTCTGTCCTGATGTGCAGTCTCCAGATTATCCAAAATGTTACTGCGTAAATTACCAATTTCTTTAAGAAAATAGCAGACAAAATGTCACAATTCATTCCAGTCCATATAAGAATGGAAATCAATTAATGCATTCTACTTTATGAGCAAATTTTACTGGTTACAAACATTTTGCTACACACACCTCCAGATCACTCCTATAGGATGTTAAGTAAAGCTTGCAACAGTAATAGTGCTTAGTGAATGGTCAAATTTTGCAATTTGTCCATCCATGCATGACTGCTTGCTTACTTGGGAATTGTACTGTATTCTGATGTAATTCTCTTTTAGGTGAAGTAAAGTTTATGTACACTACCATTCAAACAGTTGGGGTCAATACGGTGTATATTGTTACTAAAAATAAAAAATAAAAATAAAAAAATGCAGTTTTTTAGCCTTTTCTGCAAATAATCCTGAAAAATATGGCCAATATTGACAATATGATAGATAACAGTTACTATGAATTATAATAACATTTCTTAATATTACAGTTTTCACTGTATTTTTTAATAAAATAAATGTAACCTTAAGCATAAGAGACTTCTTTTTAAAACATGAAAAATATATATTTTACAGACCCCAAACTGTAGTGTATGTGGCCTGAACAACCTGCATTTACACTTGGCCACATACGTCTCTCTAACCACCTCGTCATCTGAAATGCATCTCGGAGGGCATTACATTGGAACTTTTCAGATTAGATCTTATCTCATCAGTAAAAACCAACAAAGTTTCCAAGTGAGCATAGGTCAATATATACATATATGGCAATATAACCATGTTGAACAAAGCGAATCCTAACTAATTTCCCCCATGCCATATTCCCTCTCAGGCCTGATTCGCTCACTCGTTCTCCATATTCCTTCTTCCCCTTCAGTCTGTGTGAAGGACAGGATTGATTAGCATGCCGCATATTCATTTGCATACTTTTGCACACAGATCACTCCGAGTGAACGGCAGCGTTGTTTTCTCGGTTTTTCGCTCTCCAAAGGTGGGGGAGAAGAGGGTGGAGGGCGGAGAGGTGCTGGTGGTAGAGGTGGAGGGGGGCTCGTCTTTTCAAGGAACACCCCCAGAATTAATGTTCCACACCTGTGCACAGTGCGGCAGTCTTTATCAACCATCACAGGTGCGCCACATTAATTGTGGGAGAGACCATTTTGCTTTCCACAGGGGTGTCCCATTTGGCAGTCAGCATGTGCTCCCAAACCTGAGATAGTTAATGTGCTTTACAGAGTGTTCATTTTCATCTGATATCAATTTTTCTTTTCTCTTCTCTCCCAGGACTGCATATAGTGCACAATGCATAATATATAAATAGCCTCCCTATTTCAAAGTAGTGATTAGTGTAATGCTTGTTTGGCATATTTTCCAGTGTGTGTGTGTGCTGTCATATTATGAAGTTTTAGTACTTCTAGTAATGTGATCTCGAAAGTTTCCAGAACCACAGACCATCTCTCCATCTCTCTCTGTAAACGTCTGCAAACATACATATGGGGGCGTGCGTAGTTGTGCAACGAGTCTCCTGGTGCTTCCTGTAAGAGCGCGGAGGACTGCACACCTGCAGGCCTAAAGGCCAAATGCAGCAGACTGCCCCCCGGTGACAAAGATTACCGCAACCTCAGAGTCAGACCTCCAACATCCGTCCCAAGACTTCCTCTCCTCCGCACACCGAAAGCAACAATATCGTGAGTCGCACCAAGCCCGCAGAAATAATAATAATCAAAAAAGAAAAATCACAGCCATTGAGCGCAGTGATTCTAGATTCCCTGAAGATTTAGGAGATTTTGTTCTTTGTTTTTTATTATTATTTTTTTTTTTTGGATTATCCAATAATGAGCAGTAAAAGGTCAGTGGACCATTGCTGCTCATTCACTCGTGGCTTATTCTTCCTCCTTATGCGTGATTACCCGCCAAATGGTTAAAGGTAAAAAGAGTAAAAACAATGGGCTCATGTCACACTCTTCAAACACAGAGACCTAAGCCTTATTTATGGTGTATTGTATTAATGACACAGGCTGACTGAATAAATGTTTGCTTTTTTTTATTTTTTTATTTTTTTATAAATGCATAGTTGTGTCTGGGGAGAGTGGGGAGGACTGAAAGCAGAAAAACAACACAATATTTTTCCCTTCCTCCATTAGCAATTTTGAACTCAGCAATTGACCTTCTGTGGCATCATTTACAGTGACTCATATCAAAGCTTCAAAATGTTAAAGCTATAGCGTCGACACAAACGTCGAAGCACACACACACTAGTGGGATAATAGCTTTAACTACGCTAAATTGTCTCCTTCATTTGGATGGCTATGGCGACCTACAGTCTCCTCGGCTCACCCTTTGACAAAGGGGGTCATCGCTATGCAGAGGAAAATGAAACCCACTAGATATTGTTTGATTGGATTTGCCTTTCACAGGTTTTGAGATCATTACAGAAATTCATTTGAAGTGTGGCAGAAAATGAAACTCGCCTGTTTAATTATATTTTTTTTTCAACCAGCATTTTTGCCCGATGAGGTTTTTTTTTTTTTTTTTTTTTTAAATCGGTTGAAATATTAAAGAGCCAACACTATCCTTAAAATGCATCTTCGATGGGCTCACATACCCCCCGTTGTCTGAGGGAATGAAACACATTTAATGACTCTGCCATCCTGCTCTTAAAGTTATATTTTCTCCCTTTCCACCCCCCCTCCCGTTCACTTTCACAGTCTATCTTTCTCTCACTCACAGAGAGAGATAGAGCGACACAGAGAGAGAGAGACTTCCAAACCAAATGTGCTCATTCCAACATTTCAATAAATTGAGAGGAAAAGCATTAAAGTTAATCAGACCAACCACATTGTGGTTAAGACACGTTGGCTGGATTATGGATTACTATTAGCTGGATGAAAACCGATTCTTTCATTTAAATTCTTGGGTTCCTCATCCCACTAAAATTAAAAAGGAACTAATACTTCTTGGAAAGAGTTCTTTATTCTTCTTGCAAGCCCTTACTTCCTTTTTAATCTGACATGGAGACAGACTATATATATATGAAGAACACCCAGCGAGAGGCATGCGTGTAAAAGATGACCTTTAATAAAGATTACAAGGGCAGCCGCCACAAAACACTGCTAGCCTTCAGTAGGTTTACGTTTGTTATATCTAAAGAAAATAAAGCTGCACAACACTTGTAAAAGATACGAGCATCCTTCTCATACTGCCTGCAATAAACATCTGCTAGCCATTACTCTGTCATTAATCCTGACTTTGCTTTGCATATTATTGTGCTTGGTAATAACAACAACAGCAGCAACATTATTTAATAATGGTAATAATTAATAAATAATTACTAAAAGGCAGTGCCACTCTGCGCTAAAACGTCTTCTCTATGCCCAGCCACACAACACTATCAGGAACTGATGAAAAACATATTAAAACAACTAAAACAAAGCAAACTGTGCTTGAAACTTGGTACAAACAAATATTAACCAAAAGATAAGTGATGCAGGTATATAAAAATTCTGACCAATAATTATTCACAGGTTATGGCTAAGCACAAATAAATAGCCAATGTTCGCATTCTATGGTAGTTTGCCTATGAATTACAAACGAAACACTAAAAATAAATAAATAATTTAAAATACAAGCCTATTTAGGAATCACAACACAGAATGTACAGTATGAAAATGAATATTTATATGAAATACATTTAAAACTGCTAAATTTGTCTTCTTAAAGATTAACTCTAAGTGAGCGTTCAGTGCTAAAAGTATCAACTAACCAATACCTACTAATATGTATATAATATTTTACAGATAACAACTGTAACTGAAAAAAAAAAAAATAAAAAAAAAAAATGCAGATATATACCAGCCAATAACTGGTGTGGTAGTGATGTATTGTGCATAAATGTATCCTAGATCCCTGAGACTAGCTCTGTTCCAAAACGTGTATATATATATATATGCATATAAGTTCCCTGATAGATATATCTATATATATATATATAGTATGTTCCAAAACGTGTATATATATATATTTTTTTTTTTTTGTTTTGTTTATATAAAAGATGCCCTAACGTTTTTTTAAAGCAAGATATCTGAAGAGTTGTGATAGCACCTATATGATGCCTTAAAATGCAGGCCACTCACCAGGTTTGGGAACAGAGCTTTTCTGTTTTCTCATATCTTGCTGAAACTAAGCAGTCTAGGTCCTCTAAAATGCTGACAGATGTGTTTTGACATGCAAGAAAGGTATATTTCAAAGAAATAGTTAACATGTGGAACTTTGTCCAGCTTGAGCTGAAACATGACGTTTGTGCCCAGAATCAGTATGTTGAAGTCCAGCAGATTATTCCGAATCTTTGTACATGTCTATATATATATTTGTGTGTATGTACGCCAGTGTTTTCAGATTTTATGCTGCTTCAGAGCAGCTGTGTGTGTGTGTGTGTGTGTGTGTCTGTGGCTGCTGCTGTCAGCACTGGATGGTGTATGTCAGCCTTGACTAGACTCTGGCTCCAGTATATCACAGGCAGCAGGCAGCCCACTGCAGATACAGCCAAACCGTTTCATTGTCAATAAACCTGTGTCTCCATTAGAGCCACAACCTCTGTCCAAACCCACACACCTACACAGACATCAAAATCAGCAACCAGTGAACTACATTTGTCATGAAGCTATGTACTGTATGAATCTATAAAATACACATACAGTGAGTAAATGGATCCACCTCTTGTGCACATCTCGGTCTGATACAATTTAAGACTTCACCGTGCCATTACACAAAATCTAGACTTTCTAAAATCTATCCTAATGTTGATGATAGGTGTGAAAGATGCAAACATGATGAGGCTGACTTTATTCATATGTTTTGGTCCTGCCAAAAGTTGAGAAACTACTGGGTGTTTATATTCAAAAGAATAAATGATGCTTTTAACTTGAATATAACTCCCTGTGTTGAAATTGCTATTTTTGGAGTACCAGAACATGGAGTATATTTGACTAACAATGTGAAAAATGTTATTGCTTTTGCCTCTTTATTAGCAAGGAGAAGAATATTGGTGGAATGGAAGTCAAAGAATGTGCCTAAGGCTTCAATGTGGGGATTTGTGACCTGATATCACATTTAAAATTAGAGAAAATAAAATATCTTTAAA
>NC_056603.1:26912158-26937158 GCF_018340385.1 Cyprinus carpio | reverse complement strand
AGGTGTTTAGAGTTAATTAGTTGATTCAGATGATTAGGTTAATAGCTTGTTTAGAGAACCTTTTCATGATATGCTAATTTTTTTGAGATAGGAATTTTGGGTTTTCATGAGCTGTATGCCAGAATCATCAGTATTAAAACAATAAAAGACCTGAAATATTTCAGTTGGTGTGCCAATGAATCTAAAATATATGAAAGTTTAATTTCTTCATGCTTCCATCTGAAAATAATGAACTTTTTCACAATATGCAAATTTTTTGAGAAGGACCTGTATATATATATATATATATATATATATATATATATATACAGTACATGAAGCAAGGTGAGTATATGTGTATGTGTATTTTTTTTTTTTTTTTTTTTTTTTTTTTTTTTTTTTTTGTTTTTTTTTTTGTTTTTTTGTGTTATATATATATATATACACACACACACACACATATATCTATCTATCTCAAGGTTTTACTCAAAAATGGCTTAAAAACACACACAAACTAGTGCTACAGCTCGTAATTAGTATGACTCCTGATGATTTTTCCTCCACATTACATTAGTAAAACTAGCAGTCCACTCATCCCTAACAGCAAACTAATTTTATCATACATGAATGCATTCACTCACTCCAAGCTCTTTCCTCCTGTTCTGTCACTATGACAGAGACCTTTCAGCTCGCTCTTCATCCGCCTAGTGAGAAATGAGTGGTTTTGCCTTCACTTCAAATATATCAAAGGCAGAGCTTTCCTACAGACATACAGCTGTTCTGGCAGTTACAGAACAAGAGAAAGAGAAATGGAATGCCCACCATGGACATAGACACATCACCGTGGGCCCGTTAGATCAGTCTCCGCCACAAGCCCCCTGGAGATTGGGTTATCGGCCACTGTCAGTGCCTAAGTGGATGCTGCGCAGCCCTGGGCGGTAGACAATTCTCAGCCTGTATGTGCAGCTTTTAAGGGAGCATGAGAACTGTCCGTGCCTCGGCTGCTGGGTGAGTTGGGACGGCAGGCTTAAAGCGAGGAGAAATCACAGTGCTGATATTGTGCCCAATGGCACGTTATGCATAACCACAATGCCAGTAGTATTATGAGGGCTCTTCAGAGCATGAGAGTGGCATCAGCACCCAGCTTCCTCTTGTACGATGATATTTATTCAGGTAACACTGAATGGAAGGTAACCTTCCCCAGCTGTACGCAGTAAATGCATCCCAAAAAAATAAATAATAATCGCCTGAAAGTGACTCAATATTAAGTAAGTTAGAAAAGAAACCCAGATGGGAGGGTCTTAAGCAACTCTATCCACTGAACTGATTCATTACAGCATTTAATGCATGTAAAACCCTTTATGAAAGCAAACAGAAAGTAAGTGATTACATTAGGCCGTTGACATGCTGCAGTCACGCACCAAGTAAATGGCACAAACAAAACAAGTGTGATTGCAAAGGCTCTGTAGACTTTAGCCCCTCCTCACAAATGTTCCAAAATAGGCCAATATTCCAGACATTCGGAAGCAGGCTTTGTTGAGGTTAAGGGTAAACACATGTGGCTCAAACTTTGGATATGTTTCAGTGCCATCTTTTGATTCCAGCATCTTTATCCCAATCCTGGCAAACAGGAAGGAGTCTGTGTCCAGAAGAAGACAGCCAGGACTCTTTCTGTTTACCCATGACTCTCACAAGAGTCCTTCTGCTACCATCATCATCTCAAACAGCTGGGGCTTCATATAATACACCATAATACTAGTCTGCATGTGTGTGTCTGTGCTCACGCATATTCAAAGTAGATTTGAAGGGTAAATTGCTTAATGATTTCTGGGAAAAACTATAAATTGGGGTACCAAATAAGCACCATTACTACAATTTGATTACCAAGCAATTGAATTAGAGGATAATCACCATTTCTATATATCATTACATTGAAACACAATACAGGATTAGTTTATGCTGTTGGCTATGGGGAGAAGATATGACAGTCTAAATAAAAGGTGGAAGTGTAAATCTACAGCTTTTAGCTACCCATTAAAGGGGTCATAAGATGCAATTTCAAATTTCCCTTTCACTTTGGAGTGTAACAAGCTGTTTGTGCATACATAAGATTCCTAAAGTTGCAAAGACTAAAGTTTCAAACCCAAAGAGATATTCTTTATAAAAGTTAAGATTTGTCCAAACCCTCCTAAAACGCCTCATTTAAACACAACTTCACATGTCTATGTAACTGTGTGGGAAGATTTGCATAACACCGCCCAAATGGGATTGAGAATTTTTAAGGGGTTTATAAAATTTTATAGTTTTTTGTATTTAGTTTTTTAGTTTTAAGTTTATGATTGAATATTTTGTTTTAATTTATTTTATAGATTTATTAGATTATTTTTATTATTAATTTTTAGAAAAATTATTCTTATTAAACTATACATTGTGTTTTGCACAATCAGACATTAAGTTGTTTTTGATTTGTTTTTGATTAAATGATAATAAGAGTCTTTTGGATAGGAACTGCACTACAGTGGGAGTTCTGTATGTTTCTAATTCACTAAAAAGAACCGACTGATAGTTTAATTTGATAATCAGATTTAGTTTGTTTTGATGTTTGCTTTTGTTTTACTGGTTGTGCTGTATGCTTTTGATTTATAAAAAAAAGGCACATCTACTGTACCCTTTAACATCAGTCTAAAACATTTGCACCTCATCTTCCCCTAAAGGGTGTATATTAGTAGGTGTGATGTAGGTAAATACTACTACTAGTAATATGCAACAAATATAAATTATTATAGATAGATAGATAGATAGATAGATAGATAGATAGATAGATAGATAGATAGATAGATAGATAGATAGATAGATAGATAGATAGATAGATAGATAGATAGATAGATAGATAGATAGATAGATAGAGATAAAATTAATATGAATAACAAAAATAAATTGTTACTTCTACATATAAATAATAAAATTACTATTAATAATCATTAAATATTGAATTAAAATAGTACATAAATAAAACCTAATGCTGACTATTAATATTAATTTTAATTATAAATATTAATTTTTATATTAATAATTATTAAATATTGTATTATTATGTCAAATAATATAATATTAACATGGAATGTTTTAGGGGTGTTGATAAAAATATACTTTCATGCTGAGGGAACATAAAGGTTAGCAAACAACATAACAGCTGTTATACCCCTAAAGTGTAGATGTAACAGTGAAGATTGTAATTGAAAGTGTGGAAACCTGTAATATCTAGAAGCAGCTACCTACCAGACAGCACTGCAAGATAACTGCATTAATGGAGCCTAAAAGGTCAAAAAGCAACACTACTATTAGGTTTAAGCATTTCTTTTGTCGCAAAGGACTATTAATCTCAAAGATACATCATGGTATTACTTCTTCATACATGTTCCCACTCACCACCCATACTGTATTTGCTCACGCAAGAGTGATTTTGCTTTCCTTTTCCTGCAATGCCCCATGGGATATGTCAGCTATCACAGAGATTGTGACGTCCTTGACAATCGTCCAGATGTCTTTGTGCTGTAATGATGGAGGATGAAGACTTGAGTCCCTCATGCTGATGGGCATCAGGCAGGCCTCTGAAGAGTCTGCGCTGTCAAGTGGTGGCTGAATGAAGAGGTGAGAGACACAGGGCTCCATTAGTGCAAGAGTCCTGCTCAAGACCAGCTCTTCAACCCAAAGCTGTCCACATTTTAATACATTTAACATATACATTAACATATTTCACAACAATACTTCAAATAAATATGCACGTTCATAAAAAGATACAAATGTCATACCTAGAAAAACTACCCTGAGTGAACCAGTGCTCTTGAAATGCCCTGAATCCCGCCAGCACTCTTCACATGTGCTGGTTTACTTAAGCACACAGGACCAATCAAGCCACTGATTACTCGAATGGGCTAATTAAGGCTCATTAGACTCTAAGTCCTAACACCTGCATACAGTACACTCTGCATGCGGACAGGGCCGCAGCTTCTCTCCCACAGCACGCGGCTCTGCTAGCTGTCAACACTGGCCCCAACAACTGTCCTAGTCATTGGTCCGCTTTTGTTCCCCGCCCTTCACACTCTCTCATAAGGATCTCTCCAATTATGTGAGCAGACTGGGGACGTTGTGGAGTGGCCCAGTGAAACAGAACGTGCCATGCTAAACAGGCTTTGTTAGAGACACAGATTTCTGATGCTAAAAGCACCATTGGAGACAAAGCTAAAGAATAAGGATATGGAAATTGTGAAGAATTTAAGATCACGCATTCAAGTCAGTAGTCTAAACAAAAAAGAATTATACTGTGAATAATGCACCTAAATAACTATATCTGAATTCAAAATGATGAAAAATTCTAGTTTCTATCACATTTATATATGGTATCATTCGATTCGATTATATTATATTATCTATTAGTGATGTCAAATGGTTAATCGCTTCCAAAATAAAATATTTTGTTTACATAATACTGTATGTGTGTGTACTGTGTATGTTTATTATGTATTTTAAATACACATACAGTATATACAGTATGTATTGAAAATATTTACATGTATTTACATGTCATATTTATTCATATAATTTATATTATATCTACATATATTTAATTTAAAACACGACATTTTTCTTAAATATATACATGCATGGGTGTGTATTTATGTGTAGATCAGTGTTTCTGCCATTTTTTCCAACTGACACGCCCCTTATGACATTAAAACACATGTACTGTACCATCTTGAATTCAGTTTGCCACTAACAAATAGGACTTCACTCGATCATTCACATGCTTGGAACTCGTAATTATGATATTTCCGACTTCATTTGAAAGGCACAACAGTGGGTGTGTCTCATTTTGAAGCCAGCACCCTCAGTAGGGTCGCATATTCCATTGAAGATGTCTCCAAAGAAAGACAGAAATGACAATTTCTCACAAGGAATAACAGTCAGCTTTGTAATGGTTAGTTTTCTGAAATGAGACATCCTCAGTGATATATGTGGCTGACAAATGCAACCTCCAGAGGGTGCATGCTTTGAAATTAGACACAGCTAATACTCTGATTAATTAGTTGTTTGATTTACCAAAATAACTAACAGTAACACTTTATTTTGAGGACCAGCTCTCACTATAAACTAGTTGCTTATTAGCATACAAATTACTAGCATATTGGCTGTTGATTAGTACTTATAAAGCAAATATTAATGCCTTATTCAGCATGACATCCCTTTATCCAACCCCAAACCTGAACTTAACAACTACCTTACTAACTAAGCAGCAAATTAGAAGTTTGTTCAGGGAAAACTGAACTACTACTTTTTTATTATTAATTGTTGCTGTTAACAGTTTCTTGCATGTCCATTCTTCTGTGTTCTTGGTTCTGTACTTAAGAACATTTCTGACCTGTCACATTGATTTATATAATGCTTTGCCTGACTAAGTCATGTTGTACTTCATGACTTCAAGAACCTTGTTCATGCTTAATGTTTCGTGCACCAGACGTGTAGGCCAACTGAAGAAATCTTTCATTAAATGTCAAAGGACTTTTAATGAATGTCTGCTAAAGTTTGACCTTACAACAGTAGTTCAGTCTGTAACGTGAACAAGAAGCACACACAGTTCAATTAGGTCCGTTTCAAATCCGTATGGCTCCTAATACAAAAACTTTATGACAGAGCTTCAGTGGCCTCTTGTCCCTGGAAAACGCTGTGCATTCCAACCAGCGTCCACTGGCACGCAGTCAAACACAGGCTCGATTTTCGAAAAATATTTTTTCAACAGTGCAAAAACAAATAAAATATGATATCTAAACCTCCTGCAATAAGAATAAACCTCGGAAAATGTTTATGAAAAATAATCACCAGGACAACACACGCATGTGGTGTTTACACTGACGCCAGTGTCGCAGCTATCCCACATCTCCGACAAACACTGGGGAAGGGGGCAGGCGGCAAAACAGGAAATATCTTTTGCATATTATTTTAAGTAACTGTTCAAATTTCATTTCAGAATGGTAATCCACAAAACAAATATGTAGAGGCATATTTTAAAAAGGGAGGCTCTGCTTCAATTTCCTATTGTGGTGCAGAATGTGTGTTTACTCTTTGTGTCTGTTTGAATTGATTTGCACAGCTCGGCAGACAGCGGCTGAATGCTGCGACCAAGAATCCATCATCTCATGTGATCTGATAGTTCTGCAGTATTAGATTGATTTTCCTCTCTCCTCTCATCTTTCCCTGTCTCTCGCTCTCTTTGTCTGCTTTCCTACCATTGGCGACGTTAACAAACATGCCAAGTTACCTGTCTCCCCATCTGTTAAGATAGAAACACAGTCCCTTCTGTCACGAACAACAGATTAAGGTGTGAGAATAAAGGGTAAATTGTTCACAGTTGCGGTTTATTCCTTGACACCGACCTTTTAACAAAAGTGCGCTCCAACTGGAATGCTTTTTTTGAAATATCCACTTGATGTATTCATACTCCTTCTGGAGTTGGCCTTGCTTGAACTGCTAAGAGAATAGAGACAAGAGGAGGCTTAACTTTCCCAAACCATCTTAAGACTCTCGTCAACTCCTCAGAGCCATCGTGTGATCTCCATCTCTCTTTCCCGCTCGAGCGAAGTTTAAAAACACCTGTCACGGATTCAAAGCAGGGACTCAGCTGTAGCCGGGCAGGCGATCACCTCTCCGGCAACACTAAAGGGAGAGGAATTGGAAAAGAGGAGATTTTTAAAAGCTCAAAGATCCTCTCATCGCTCTTCTTTAACCGTCAGTGAAGGCAGCAGAGACTGTGCGCAGGTATAAGCCCCACTCTGGCATACCTGAGACTTCTATTTTAAGCCCTCCCTTCCATACGGCATGTCAGACGAGCCCGAAATCCCTGCTAATACTAGTTACCTCTGAAACATAGATCTTACTGTTTGGCTTTTAGCTTTGACAAGTTATTTCCTACTCCCTTTGAAATAAAAAAGTGGAGTGTTCTGACACCGACTTTACGTTTTTGAGCTCATTAAAGCCGGGATCTGCCTCAATGCTACCTGGATTTTTTTTACAGGCGCGATAAGCCAAATTAATATGAACTCGTCAGGGCCACTTAAAATGCTTCTTGTTATCCAAAGCCCTGAGCTCCTGCAACTTATCACACAGCCACTGATATCCTTTAAACTAGCAAGGTGCAGTGCTTTAATTAAAACTAGTAACATTCCCTTGGAAGAGGAGGAAAGGAAACGTAGAGGGGTGGACTTCATAATTTATCACAGGCTGGAGTTAAAAGGAAGTGATTTCGCAAACTAAAGCAACGGCTAATACCTCTTAAACTGACACGCGGCGAGCTTCCACGTTCAGACGGGCCGGCGGAGAAACAAAGTCCCCGAGGATGTACATCATACGCTAAGCTGTGAAATACTACGTGTAGCATGTTCTCCGGCGCAACCCTTAAAACTGGCACCAAATGAAAATGGATGTGTGATCTTCCTTTGTGCTAGCGAGCCGAGAGATATATCTTTATAATATCCACCATATTTTACTGATAATAAAAAGCAAAGCGCCACATTGCCACCGGAACACTTAGCTAACATAGAGGGGAGAGGCGGCCATCGCAAACAGTGTAAATCAATCTGAGTAATATTGCTTTAAACTTAATGCAATATACTCACTGCAAGTATAGCCGTCCTAATGTGCATTTACATACTGGAGACACAGGCGTATACGGCGTATGAGTACATATCCCTAGACGTAAAGACATCCATAAACACACACACACACACACACATAGGCACAGGAACACACACTCGTACACACTAGAAGTCTATTGAGTATTTTTTTTCTTTGCCAAGGCGCTCTGAGGATAATACAATTCTTTTTCTCTCCCTCTCTCTCTCTCTTTCTCTCCCTCTCTCTCGCTCTCTCTACTTTCTTTACAATACATCATTCAGTTCTGCCTTATGCCTGCATGAAATTCATTTTCTAATGGAAATATTTGTTTTGTAAATCAAATATGTATTATGCACAGAATGCAAAGCACAAATTAAATTATGTTAATGAAATGAAAGAGATATGAAATGCATATTTCATGGACAAAACATAACCCCAGCGAACAGCCATTTCTTGATAAAAATCTTTAAACACAATCTCATTCAGAGAAAGACATATTGCTAAGGCAGATAGCACCTCATTAAAATGGTCTCCTTTAATATCAGTGCTTAGTATATATAGGATTGTAAATAACCACTGGGGACGAGGAACCAATAATGAAATACTATCTTTAATAGCTTGCCCATTGATGTCAGCATAAAAAGTGCGTAGAGGAATATTGGAAATTGGGCACGCACACACATAGAGTCAAAAGCTGTAAATGATTGCATATTTAAATAGAGCTGACTAAGGCAAAGATGATATAGATATAAGTAATAGGCAGAATATTATGCTGACCTCACATAATTTAACTAAAAAAACCACACTGTTTTAAATTTTATATTGGTTACACTTAATGAATAATAGATTCCTCGGCTGTTGTTGTGCACTGCCTGATCTTAATAATAAGAAGAAGAATATATATAAAAAACGCCTAAAAGAAAAGAAATGGAGCCGCTCTGCCTAGCTGACTCACAAATGAACTAAACTGGCTTTTCAGCAGAAATAAACATGGCAATACGTACAAAAGCTAGAGCGAGAGAGAGATGCCCACTGCTTTGATTTGATGGTGGTGAGAGTAGAGAGGGTGGGGTGCTTGACCTGGCTTATTCTGCTTAATGCTAAATATCTTAATTGCTCCACAATACGCAATTACCAGCTGCTCCAAACAAAGCATGGATTTAAACCCAAATAATACCCAGCTGAGGTCTGCTGAGATTTTTTATTTTTTGTTTCCCTCTCTCAGCCTCCTGCCACTTGATTGACAACACGTGAGTGCATTAAAGGCATTGCAGGTGCAGCAGCCCTTAAATTCCTAAATGTGACCAATAGCCAGAAATACAGTGTATGGGTCAAAATTAGCGATTTTGCTTTTATACCAAAAATCATTAAGGGATATTAAATAAAGATCCTGTTCCATGAAGATATTTAGTAAATTTCCTACAGGAAATATATCAAAACTAAATTTTTGAACAGTAATATGCATGGTAAAGGACTTCATTTGGACAGCTTTAAAGGTGATTTTAAAGCTGTCCAAATGAACTCAATATTTAGATTTTTTGCATCCTCAGATTCTAGATTGTTGTATCTCGGCCAAATATTGTCCTATCCTAACAAACACTTTAAAAAACAGACCAGCACCCCTCTTGAGAATATGAGTAATAGTGTTTCCCATACTTACCCATGGCCTTTTCCTTTATCCAATGCTAAGTCAAGTTAATTATTAGGTTTTTTTTTTTTATCTTTTTGTCTGACTATGAAGAGATTATACCATCAGGATGGACATATCATAATCTTTTCAATTTTTGCTGAAAAATGGACAGCTTTTTTCCTCAAGCTGTCAGAGCCATCGTAAAGGTTTCATCCACTACAAATAATCTGATTAACAGATTTTAATTGTGTTTTCAATAATTGTTATTCTGCATTTATTTAGCTGCGAGCTGAGAGAAATTGAGCATGAGGGGAAACACATGAGAGATAAATGGTGGGATGGAAAAAACAGAGGTGATGTTGGCTGAAGTCAGGCTGATGAAGGATGGAGACCTGTCAAAGGAGGTCACCACACACAATCTCATCACATCAGCCTCACATTACACACTTCATTTCCATCCTACCAGCTTTCTTCCTCCATCACTCTGTGTTTCTCCAGCACTCCACACCTGACTGAAAACAGGCCGGTCCACTGCAGGTAGCAAAACTAGTTAGTGTTCATGGTGTTACATATGCAGTTTAATGTTTTTAAGCAACATATTATATTTAAGAGGTAAATATATAAAAACACCTGTTCAAGTGTATTTGTATGTGTTTTATTTGTGATGACCTCATACCAACATTTTATAACAGCCAGCAACTTAATACCTGACAGACAAGGTAAGATATATAATATATATGAAAACCAAACCTGCTGTAAAAACTAACTTGTTTTGCTTCTATTTTCTTGATTTTAATATTATAAATCAGTAGTTCTCAACTGGCTTTGCTTCAGGACCCAAACTTCACATTAATCACAGTAATGATCCAAAACAGCAAAAAAGTTGTTAAAATCCAACATAAAAATAAATATTGCCATGAATTGCATAGGCTCCAAAACATGCAAACTCATTTACGTGAATTTTGTTCAGTACTTGCATACACAAAAATAGAAGTTTGTTTTAAATATTGCATTAGTATGTATAATATTGCAAGTAGAAAGTTCAGCTGGAAGTTGATAAACCTTAAATATTTAAAAATAAAATTAAAACAATTAAATTTCTGAAAATTATTGTTAAAATTATTAACAAAAGAAAGACTTGAATTGAGACATTTGGTTTTTATTTTAGTACCAACCATTTCTTTTGACATTCCTAGTTCTGAGAATTGAGCTTTTTTTTCCCCTCCAGCCCATGACTCGAACAAAACAGGCCCAAGGCATTTTTGGGTCACAACCCACCAGTTGAGAATGTAGAGTTTTACATCAGCTGCCAGAAAACATCTTTAGCTTCTGTAGGCTATAATATCAGCTAAAGATGAAGCCTGAAGTTTTCACGTGTATTTAATTGTGATTTTCTAGGATACACATTACACATAACAAAATCTATAGTAGACAAATGTAGCTGCCTCACACTAAACTTTGAGATTTAGCACCCAAACTCCTCAAGTTATTCACAGTAAGACAAACTGTTACAGTAATCTCCACTATTTCTTTAGTTTCTGATTTTATAGGCTAGGGCCTTTTTGATCTGATTTAACCATCTTTGACAATCTGTGTGGATTTTATTTATGCTTGGTCTTTTAAAATGCAGCCTAGAGACCTCTTAAGAGTGATGTAACATCCTGTGAGAACCATCAGAAATATGCAGGCAGTTCTGTGCATGAGGAAAGCGTGTGGGCCATATGAAATTATGAATTACAGACACATGCATCCTGGTATCATATAATAAAACCCTATTCACTCCAAATGACCATATCTCACCCATGTTACGTCCTCCCACCTCACAAGCCCACCAGCTGCATGCTGCTACAGCTGACATATTTTATAACAACCATCATGCTCCATATGCGCCGTCCCTTTCTATCTCGCTTACTCTTCGCGTCTTAGAGGAGTTCCCACAGAAAGCAGCGGTTTGTGATGACTGGACACATTGTGTGAGGCACAGGAGCGCAGAATAGCACAACATACCAATAATCCTCCTTTACAGTCTAAATATGGTACTTGAAGAGTAAGATGCAAAAGTTGAAATGGGATCACGGATAGGCAATTAACACCGCTCTTCAAATCTCCTTTAGGCTGTGGAACAGGGGAGAGCAAGAGTATAGGAGAGCAATGCTGAATATGGTGGCAGAAAAAGGTGACCTTGTTAGGTAATTAACATCTCTCTCCAAGTTTAATTAGAAAGGCTACATCAATTCAAAATTCGAATAAAAGGAGTGCGGCAATCAAAAAAGAAGACAGAAACACCAGTGGCTGTATGTAAAATGCTCATCTGATTGTATAAAAGCATTAAAAATGCACCTGTTCGTGGATAAATTGCTTCACTTGCTAGAAATCCTCAGGGGCCGAGTGCTTTTCAAAATAGCATCAAGTGTTAAGATGCTATTTACATGCGTTGATACATAGAATGCAAAGCCGGGGAAAACAGAGAAAAGACGGCAAATTATTTTTGCATGTCTCAGTCCTCTTGTTAAGATTCAAAACAATGCTTCAAAACTTTCCTGATTTGGGGCTCTGGGTCTCTGTTGGCCCGTTCTTTCCCTGCCAAAGCCTGCCTTAACCCCCTTTAGTGTTGAGCAAACAATCTCCTCCCGCTCACAATAACTTTGAAGGAAGATGTTTTTGTTTAAGTCCCAGAGCCGTTATTGGCATCCGGTCCAAAAATAAAAGCGTGTTCTCGTTGGAGGCTGACTGACGGGTGGCTGACAGTCCGCGTAGATGAGCCGTATATTCATCAGATGTTTAATTGAGACGGGGTGCGCAGGTCGCCAAGTTAATGTAGCAGGGACGATGCAGGATTTATAATGATGATGGATGGTGTGACGGCACCGGCCTGACTATGAGCGCTTTGCGCTGGTGGGTCCAACGCCGTGGATGGACCGGAAAGACGTTCCTAACGAGGGCTGGATCCTATCTACTTCCTCCTGCCACTCAGCTCAACTCGTCTAACATGACAGGTCTGACCTCAGGATCGGCACAGACACACCACTGTCCCTGTCCAATCGGACATATGCAAAGGCACAATGCAAACTGTTTTAGTGGTTATTCGAGGCATAGCCCAGACCTCTGTGTGTATGGGGACATCTTTGGGTGAATAATGGAATACAGAACACTTTTACTGCCACATCTGAAAGATGTCATTTAGCCCATATGAGGTAAATCTTAATATAACGAGAGCTAAAATTAAAGGTCCCACTAACCTCAGTATCAGCCTCAAACTGATAACATCAGCTGTACTACAGTTCTCAAACATTTACAAATACACTGACTCTTCTGACACTGCGCTTTCCATATATTACTTAGAAGTGAAGTACAGTAAGCATAGGAAGATTATATAGGCATGCACTACTAAAAAGTTTGAGGTTTTTAAAGATTTTTTTAAAGAAGTCTCTTATGCTCACCAAGGCTGCATGTATGTAATCAAAAATACAGTAAAAGCATTAATATTGTGAAATATATATATATTTCAATTTAATCAACTGTTTTCTATTTTCATATATTTCAAAGCAGTTATTACTTCAGTCTTCAGTGTCATAATTCTTCAGATATCATTCTAATATGCTATTTGGTGCTAAAGAAATATTTCTTATTATTATCAATGTTAAAAACAGTGTTGCTTAATATTTTGAGAAAAGCATGATACTTTATTTCAAGTTCTTTAAATGATAGAAAGTTTTAAAAATGTAATTTATTTGAAATAGGTTTTGTAACAATGTATAAGTGTTTACTGTCATTTCTATACATTTGATGCATCCCTGCAGAATAAAAAAAAATATATATATATAATAATAATAATTCTTTAAATAAAAATTCTCACTGGCCCGAAACTTTTGAACAGTAGTGCATATTCTTCCTGTTAGAGAGCACAGTGTGTATGCTCTAAATAAATAACTAAATGAATGAATGAATGAATGACATTTAAGATTTAAGATAAACCACTGAAGCTGTTTTTTGTTTCTTCAAAATATTGGCTTTTGCATTCCACAAAAACAGTCATACAATTAAAAATAGAGGTAGAGTAAATATGACTGAATGAATTTTCATTTTTAGGGGGTGAACCATCCCTTTAAGTGTATCCCATTGAATGCACTGCACACACATCATTTTATTAGTGTTAAAAATTACTGGTCATAAAAACTGGAAAAGCCAAAGTGAAAGCACTTTTGGCAAACTTTCATGGCTTTACCAAAAAATATGTGAGGCTTTAGCCCTAGAAGCCCACTTCCAATAGCCCCTACGGGGACTGCACAGTGACAATTTTCCATGCACATTAATGTAGAGGTTTACACAGGAGCTTTGGCCCAGAAGCTTGCACATACTTGTGAAGTGAAGGTGCTCATACAAGCAATGGGATCATTTCCTGATCCCATTCTTTTCTCCTCTCATTGTCACTCTAATGCACTGCTACATCTAAAATGGCAAAAAGGCCAAGGACAAAATAAAAACGGCTTACTTTCATGATCACAGGGAAAGGTTTTTAAAGTGGAGACACAAATAAACAAATCTAAAATGATGCAACTGTGAACAGCGCAATCTTGATGAAAAACGGATCAGTCGTGTCAGCACTTGTCCCTCATAAAGTGAGCCATGCGTCAGGTACAAGGATGTGGAGGGGCTTGTAATTGCCTACAAGTGATGCACTAATAACGTGACAGTAACCTCACGACCTCTCGAGGGCCTTTTCTCTTCTTTTCAAAAACGAAGGAGAGAGGAGAGGAGAGGAGAGGAGAGGAGAGGAGAGGAGAGGAGAGGAGAGGAGAGGAGAGGAGAGGAGAGGAGAGGAGAGGAGAGGGAAAAAACAGACTGTCAGTGAAAAGATGAGAGAAGAACAAAACCACTCCACCTTGCAGGAGTTCGGGGTCCGATTGACGGCGCTTCATCCAGCAGCAATTATATCGACTAATTAGAATTGGACAATTTCTTGTTTGAAGCATAAAGAAATGACAAAGGAGGGCAAGTGAAAAGCTATAATTTAGAATGAAACAGCATTAAAAATCCAGCCTAATCCCGCGCTAGCATGTGCCTCTATGATAACATAGAGCACAGACTATGTCCTCGATTCTTCCTCTTTCTCGCTCTCCCCATTTTTTTTCTTTTTTTTCCCCTTTTTCGCCTTTTTTTATTTTATACCATCTGGCCCTCTCATCTCTGACATAAAAAAAGAAAACTAATTCATGTTCGGAGTCATCCACATGATGAATAGTGTAGGTCCAGGTGCTATGAGTGTAAAAAAGGAAAGTGGAGGGAGAGAGAGGGAGGGTTGAGGATGAGAGAGAATTATATATGTATATCATCTCCCATTGTACACAAGGGTGATTTTAAACTGCGTTCATGATTAAAGCGAGGGCTTACGTTACAGTATATTCCTCACCGCAAAGTGATCGTAATTAGATATTTAATCTGTAATCCAAAATAGCCTGTGATGCCAAAGACAAAAAAAAAAAAAAAAAACGGTGGAAGATGAAGGGATGGGTGAGAGATGATAGAAGGCGGCAGAAAAAAGCAGCCTTTTTTCTATCATATGAAGGTCACAATGCGATGTGATTGTTTGCCTCAGTGGAGGTGAATTATGTCACCCAGACAAGCTTTTAACCCATGTTACCTTCATTCTCTCTCTCCCTCACTCGCTCTCTCTCCCTCTCTCTTCTTTAAACAGTTTTCTATTGAAGAGGATTCAATCACCATAATGAATCTGAGGCCAGGCAGCAATCTTCTCCACAGAAAGAAATTCTAAAAGGTTATAGAATTTGTAAAATGAACAGCGTGGAGGAAGTAAATGGCAGTGTGTGCATGCGTGTGTGTATATATATATATATATATATATATATATATATATATATATATATATATATATATATATATATATATATATATATATATATATATATATATATATGCATGTGCTGGGTGGGGGAATCAATTATTACAGGACACAAGGCAGTCATAATATTTAGCGGCCCTCATTCACTCTGCTCAGGTAGGCTCAAACACTGCCGCTTGTACAGGAGGTGAGGTTTATTTTTAGGAAGAGTGTGTGTGTGAGTGTGTATGCCACGCCCGGCAGGCAGAAGGAGGCTGGCACTGAAGCGTATGAGGGAGGCGCCCCTGACTGAGTCTCATAATCATATGCTAGATTAGGTTAAGTGGTGCACAAACCCGTCAGTAATTCAGCCCACTGTCTCCCAGGGAAACTGATTCACTCCTCCCCCTCCTCCATCATTCGAACACCACAAGACACACACACACACAGACACACACACACACACACGCCAAACGTTTAGCCGGAACGGGTACGTATAGGACGCCAACGATCCCCCATATGTGATCAATGCGCCCGTCGGTCTCCCGTCTGAGCTCCGTCATGTATGAAATGACTCCACCTTGGAAAATTTCGGAGCCTGGGCTGGATTGATTGATTTGTGTTATTCTGAGTGGCGTGTTCGCTTACTCCATCTTCAACCAAAAAGCCTTTACGCCGTAGCGACTAATGTTCCGTCAGCGCCGCCGATCCTCAGATGGGCCTGTCGTTAACGCCCGCGACGGATGACGAGGGAACGACGTGACATCAGATAGCGGCCTGGCGGAAGACACCTATCCTCCATGTTCCTACATAATGAACTCTTAAAGAAGGCTGCTGGCTGTGAGGAGAGCCGCAGGAGCCTGGAGCTCATCAGTGTCAGTCCTGAAAAGGTTCCGGAATGAATGAGTGCGAGGAATCAAAGGGAGATTACACGTCTGACCATGTATCATCCTCGATATATTGAACGGCGCCATTGTGTAGATAGAGCGCTTATAAAAAGCGGTATTGTGCCGGCCTGAAAGACTGTGTGGGCTCTCTGCATGACTAATCTGTCTCCTCCCATTATTTTATTCAATCTTCGCTGACTTTATGCCTTTGACATTTTTGCTACACTCAGTAAGTTTGAGTTGAATGGACAATTTTAACGATTTTTTTAAAGGCATTTGCCAAGGCGGCCCGTGCGCGCGGGGAACAAAAAAAGAGGCTATCTCTTTGTTTCAATGCATAATTTATTACTAAAAATGGTCTTTTGACTAATTCCAGCGGGCAGGGTGAGAGTCAGAACATGTTCTTTTCCTCTCAATACTGAAAGGCGCATTGGATTTTTCAAGTGAAAACATTTGATAATGCCTTGGTAAGAGATGTCTCTCTCTCAGTTCCTCCGTTCAACTCTTTCAACGTGCAAACAAAAAACACGCAAGTCCAAATGAATAGCGGTTTGGGGTCTGCTATAGATGCGCCGCTATTTATATTCCTAACCAAACTGCTAAGAAAACAATTCAGAGTCAATGAGCTGTTTTTGCATTCATAAGCATAACTGATGTGCTCTGAGAGATTTATACAAAATCGCACAAAACACGCACGCATGCACCTAAGGGCTGTGAAAAAGAAAAAGGAAAGCAATTCGATATGTAGTATACTGCCAAAAAATAAACACACATGCACAACTACCTCAAAAGCCATTTGTACGTACACTGCCACAGCAACAGGCTGATAAAACACAGAATAGGACGGTCACTGGCATTAAGAGATTAGCTTAAGTCCAAAAGCAATCATCATCTGAATATTTGATTATTAAATCTGCCTGTTAAATTGATTATGGTAATGCCGAGGGCAGGTGGGATCGGGAAACCGCACCTGGCCACATATGGTGGCCGCACACAAACACACACACTCACACACACACATACGCTCCTGCTACGTTCTGCCCACTGCTGTCATTACACCACATCAAATGTGTGGACTCATCTCTCTCTCTCTCTTTCAGGTGAGAGCTCCCTTCAGGCCGCAGGGCATGGTGTACTTGCAGCCGTGAAATCAGGTTACAGAGAGTGAATGAGCTGAGTGTGACTGTCAAACACAGTAAAACACACCAAGAGACAAGTGTGCTTCCCTCTGACTTACTGAGCAAACATTTATGAATGGGATGGTAATAACGTGGAGGAAGTAATAATATAATACAAATGGTGTCCTATATGTACATCAAAGTACAGTAAATGTGTCACTGAGGGGAAAGCGATGGTATCAAAAGACCTTCACTTAGATATTATAGCTTTTGAATGTGGACTCAATGAGATTAGAGGGAAAATATTGGACGGAATATCAATAAGCATCCTTACTCATTTAAAATAGTCTACAGATATATCGGAAAGGTGCATTCTGTAATTTTTGTTTATGTTGCACTGGCCGATATGACGGTTGTCTTGGTCTTATACTGACACCTGGCGAAGTGAATGTTACATCATGTTTCTGATGCCATTGTCAAAATGCTCTGTTTGCAGTGAGCCATGATTAATTTATTCAGTAAGTGAAAGTGTGCACAAACAAGCATGGTTACCGAGATAAACCAAGCAGTATTTAGCTGGTCATATGATCTGAACACGTCACCGCCAATTAGGTGAGCCACTCTAGGTAAACTCCATGTTCTTCTTAGGCTATTGATTTGACTGACGTCTTCATCTCATGTAAGTGTGCATCATTTAAAACTTTTTCATTTCTTTAATGTGCTGTGTTAATTGCGTCTAGTTAAAACAGTAAACAGGTAAAAAATTGAAAAGCCCCCTCTGATTTTCATTCCAAGTGGATTTTGTGTGTTTCTATTATACAATTTATAAATTAATAAATAATTATATCTTTAATAAATGTATTTTTTTCTTGCTGTTGCAGAATATTCACATGTCTAAATTTGGACCATCCACTTGAGTCACACCTTCTGTAGAACATTTGCTTTATATAGAAAATCATCTTCCCACCCTCATGTCACTCAAAAGTTTTTTTTTTTTTTTTTTTTTTTGTGAAACACAAAAATATCAAATGTCAAGTTATCAAAATGTGAAAGTTGCTCTTTTCCATACAAGAAAAAAAAAACCATGGTGATCAGTGGTATATTACAAAAACATTAAGCAATAATTATGAAATATAGACATTTTACACACATAAATTTGACAGTACCAGTAGAGTATACTACTACTACTAATAAAAATAATAATGTTTAAATATGAAACCCATAAATATTGATACACATATAAATATAAATCTGATTGCTCCATTAGTCTAATACATCTAACCCCTAAAGAAAAAGGCAGCTTTTCTACAGCAGTATAAAAATATATGCTCAGCCCTGTAATTAAACTTCACTGTCACATCTATAATTCTATATTTTCACTCCGCACATGAAGATACTGCTGGCCAACCCATCCATCCACATGCACATGTGGTCTGTCTGTCTGTGCGTGCGTGTGTGTGTGTGTGTGTGTGTGTGTGTGTGCGTGTGAGCAGCAGGTGGAGTTCTGAGTTGATGAGCTTGTCATAGCTGATTATGTCACTGTGGGGCTAGCCTTCAAAACTGACGGCAGAGCTACAAGAGCTCTTACACGTCTGTCAACACACAGTGGAGACAGGCTGTTTTAACAATCTCACACACACAGAGGCTCCTGGGGAAAGCTATATCTTCCCTGTAAGGCACAGGGCAGCCCTGTAAGGCAGTACAGGGCAGTTAGAGTGGTACAGTGCTGCAGGATCTCAGGAATGAGTGGAGTCTGTTTAAAAGCACGGGCGAGCGCTCTTAGACGAGTAGCTAATCGCCCTGTGATCTTTTAAACACGCTATGCTATGTTCAACGGCAGCTTGAGAACTCATTTAAGGCCTCGGAGGAGAGCGGGAGGGGCGAATGTGCTGAAATTACCCGCCGCTAAACTGCTAAAGTCAGGCTAAAGCGCTGATTTATTCAACAGAGACAAAAGACCAAGGGAGGGTTTTAAGAGATTCATATCACTGCCAGAGTCTCCTCCAAGGAGCTTTGTGTGGAAGTGTGTGTGTGGTTTGACTGGTCTTTTTTTACACAACCGAAAGCATGCAAGAGAAACTGTATTTAATGCTTAGAAGGAAAAAGTAGTAGCGTGTGTATGTGTCTATGCCCACTTCTGACAGTCAACTTTCAAAACAAACCAAGTGACCAACAGAAAGAATCATTTAGCAGAAGCTTTTATCCAAAGCAAAGTACAACACACATATTTACAAAGCATTACAAAGCTACAAAATTAAGCTTTACCAAAAATAAATTGTTAAGCCTATATTTAACTGTTCATTAAAAAAAATTTCATTTTCATCATAAGACAAAAACTATGACTAAAAGCTGTTGTAAAAATGAATAATGCACATATTCCAGAAACAGTCTACATGTAACGCACTGATGTTTAACCCCAGCGGGGTTTGGATCTACAACCTTTACCAGCCTAGATCATTTAATCACCAGGCTACTCAATCCAAACAGTGTTTTTGGGCCCTGTCAGGCCTCACCAGAGCTGCTCTCGCATTAAACACTCTTTGAAAATGTCCCAGTACCCTCTTCTCCCCACCCTCCCACTCCTCCCCCCCTCGGTGAACGCACATCCTCTCCCCAGCATTTGGGTTATTATTACTATTATCATTATTATTTTGGAAAAGCAGCGCTGTGAGCGTATTGCGTCAGGGCCCCGTAAACAAATCTATTATTGGTGATGAATTGTATAATAACACGGGCATAATGTGTTTTTCTCACACTGAAGTGTTTTGAGGTGCTGAACTGGAAAAAGTCCCCCGTCTGTAAAATTTGAATAAACACACAGAAGACAGGAGAATATCATCAGCTCTGTGGCAGAGGCTCATATATGTTTTTCATTCTTTTATTTCATTTTGGTTTAGGTATATATTTTTACGTAGTAAATGAAATGCTTATTAATCAGACCTTTTCTATGGCATCAGATTGTGTCAATTTGTTTTAGCTTAAAGATGCTCAGAGCACTTACATAATACGTTTATGAGATAACAAAAAAACTATCATAAAAACAGTGGGAAAAAAAAAAACTACATTACCATTCAATTTGTGTGTGTGTGTGTGTGTGTGTGTGTGTGTGTGTGTGTGTGTGTGTGTGTGTGTGTGTAATTTTAAAGACTCTTATGCTCCACAACATTTATTTTATTATGAAATATTATAATAATAAATGCATATTTCACAATAAATAGCATATAATGTACACACGTATGCAAATGTCCACATACATATATAAACTGAGATTCACTAATCAATAGAAAATTAAAAAACAGCATTTAGTTTTTTTACATTTTAAAAATGTACATTAGTGCCCTGTGTTCTTGAACATCTGTCAGAGTACAGAATACAGAGTTTTGAGCACATTCAGCTAAAATTATGGACTTAATGTCTTGTGCAACACCTGAATGAGAACTCAGTGAGAACTCTCAACAAGAACGCTTGCGGTGTATTCCAGTAATTGAGTATTTAAATGCATAATATTGTAACCAAGAACTATGGGCCACAGTGAGGCTTAATGTACACAGTAATAAAACCCTTTCGAAAGCGCCTTAGTGCTTTTCTAGTTGAATGGTTACACACTAGACTGATGTAGCTGACTGTAATTCTACTCTATGAGTTAAAAATCAAACAGTGTTGCAGCAAAGGCCAAGCAGTTAGTGCATGTGCTCTGACATGTGGCATGACATCATTTACTCATCCTCGTGTTTACCTAAACCATAATTGTCTGCGTCCCATGAATGCAGTGTTTATTGGTGAATAACTTACATTTTAAACATTTGCTTATTAAAAGCAACATCTTTGAATATAGTGCATACGTCATATGGGAAAACTTGAAACATCTATGAATTTTTTTTTTCATACACTCTCATTCCCAAGCTTTCAGGTAAAAAAAAAAAAAGTACAAAGCTGTCACTGGGGTGCCGCCGCAAAAGCTAAAAGATACATCTTTGTACCATATTTACCCATGTACCTAGATGGTACATATTAGTAACTTAAATGTACATATTAGTACTTTAAAAATACATACTAGTATCTAAAGTGTACGTATTAGTATCTTTAGAAAGGTTTTGTTCCCTCTTTTCCTGAGTTTCTTCACTGACTGGAAAAGAAAACTGGACACATTCTGCTAAATTTCTCCTTTTGTGTTCCTCCATAAAAATGCATATACACTTGAAAAGACATGAGGGTGAGTAAACGATGACTTCATTGTGAGTAATTTTCATTTCACTGGCTTACAGTTTTCAACGCAAAGATAAAACGTCTTCTAATGGCAAACATATTTTTTGAAGCACACTGTAAACACGTCTGGACATCTTTTGTCACACACACCCACGGAGCAGATTCATGCATTTACAAAACCATATTACACACTGTTACTCATTGCTTTTCCCTACATCACCCTTACAGAAAACACACACTCACACTCTCACACAGTGACGTGGATGGACACCCACACATCCTGGCTTGTGAGCCGGGTGTTAAATGTGGGATACCATGATGGCAGGAGATCGCTGGCAGGAGCCGAGGATGATCCACAGAGAGAGAACCATGTCATGTTTTCTTTACTCCAACCAGCTATTGCTGCCACCTCTGATCGGTGCAGTGCTATGGGACCTAGCTGTTAATGTTTATATATTTCTAACTTAATTTTGGGGCAATAATTAGTAATTAGTTTTGCTACAGTGTAGATATAAATATCCTTAAAATGACAGCCAAGCAGAGGCATCTGCCAACCATTTGCAACAGCAGTCAAAGTCAGTGCTAATCCTAATATAGCCACAAACTGTACCTGAATTTCTGCAAATCAGTTACAATTATTAAGCTAAAGTTACATTACCTAATTGATATTCTTGAGGAAGGCTTATACATTTACATTTACCATTTGGGAGGAACTTTCACTGAGGGATGGTAAGATTGTTAAATGTTTCCTAATGCTCAACAATGCTGCATTTGAGTTCCTACATACTTTTCGATTCAAAATTCATTTTTTTTTCTTTTCAGACTCAAATTTCCAGACTTCTCTGTAGATTGTTTCAGACCATATTACATGATTAAAAGTTAAATTCAAAATATTGAATTCCCAACTTGATACTCTCAAAATACTACAAAATTTCAGTAGTCTGTACCAGCAAAAGTGAAATCTCAGTAAAATTCCACATTTGTCAGTACCATTGCAGTGCCTACTGGAACTATTTAACTATTTAACCATTTACAATGTAGAAATTTAGATGAGTTAATTATTCATGCTTACAATAATTCTAATAAATAATAACAAATACATTAAAAACAATATGCTGTCTTCAAACATTTTTTTTTTTCTGTTAAGTAAACATTGCTTTAAAAAGTGAAAAGTAGGTAATAAAATGAAAAAGAATTAAACTTTATGTAAAAGCAAGGTTCACGTCTATTAGACTGCATTTACACTTCAATATCTATTTTGATATATCAGAATGTTTTGTCCCATCTTTTGCTATCACTATGGTGATCTCATTTAAATGGTTGTCACTACCAAAAACTTGCAGTGTGTTCTTAGCAGCATTTTTTTTTTTTTTTTTTTTTTTTTTTTTTTTTTTTTATCGTTCTAAATAGAAACCTTTAATGCTCCTTACAGATCGTGTGCACAAATACATACAGGACCATTTGAAAAGCAGCTGTGAATTCCATAATTTTTCATACTTCTGCTTTTGTAAACAAGTACTATAGTAAAATATTATTACAATTTAACTATTTTTTATTTACTTTTCCAATTGTCATTTATTCCTGTAATGGCAAAGCTGAATTTTCAGCATCCATTACTCCGGTCTTCATTCTAATATGCTGATGTGATGGTCAAGAAACATAAAAGTTGAAAACAGATGTGCTTCTTAATATTTTTGTGGAAACAGTGATGCATTTTTAAGGACACTTTGACGAATAAAAAAGAGCAGCATGTATTTAAAAATTTAGATCTTTTGTAACATCAGTGCTTGCCATACATTGATTTATTTGTGGCGGCCCGCCACAATATCAAAACTGACCACCACAAATAGATTTTCCAAAAAGCTTTGACTTTGTTAAATAAATATGAGCACTGAACGTTTCAAAATCAAAATGCGGCGTGGGTGTTTTATATCACTGTATCCCTGAAGGAAACCAACTGTCTTCAGAAAATTTTTGATATCATTTTCATTTCATCTTGCATGTAATGCCTGATAAAGCAGAGTTTGTAAGCGGAGCACTGCTTTGTGTACAGCTGTTAATGGGGAAACCTCTATGTCTGCTGCTCCAAAAGTGCCTCCTGCTGGCAAAGAATGAATTTGCGTGTGTGTGTGTGTGTGTGTGTGTGTGTGTTGTATATATATATATATATATATATATATATATATATATATATATATTAGGGCTGTCCATTTAATGTGTTAATTAGATTAATTACAGTAGTTACGCCGGAAAATAACATGTTAAAATTATTAACACATTTAACACACTTGCCCTGCCCCAGACCTATGTGGTTCATCTGACATTTCATACAGCGGATGACAAATAAGATGCAGGGCAACAACTCACTGTGTGATGGAGCAAAAATGCCCCTGATTGAGTTTTTGTCTCATATTTACATCATATAGTTAAGCAATATCACACGAGCAATAAGTGCAATATCACACGAGTGCAAATGTGATACTGATCTTATACAACAGTTCAATAAACAAGAAGTTAATATTGAGTTATTTTAGACACAATGTTGTCTGTTTTGCTCAATTTTGCCAAAGAAAATATAAAGAGAAAGCAGAAATGTTCGTCTCCGAGCAACACACAGCGGTATTTCATTTCTAAATCAATGTTTTAAACGGATTGGGTGAACAATTAGGCTTGTTGGTTTTGAAGCGGAGCTGCACAGATCGAGCAGTGTATCAAAGTACTACGAGAGCAGAGGTGTAAAAAGTACTCAAAAATTTTACTCAAGTGACCGTACAAGTATCTGGCCAAAAACATACTTGAGTAAAAGTTTAAATAAAGTATAACTAAATCGACTCAAGTATTAAAAAATTAGAAGTACTTTTTTTTCCTGACAGACATACAGAAGTTTGGTTAAAGGGAGAAAACGAAACAAAATGCAATGGCACAGGTCAAACACAGTGTTGGGGAGTAACTAGTTACATGTAACGGCGTTACGTAATTTAATTACAAAATAAATGTAACTGTAATCAGTTACAGTTACTAAGAAAAAATGTGTAATTAAATTACAGTTACTTATGAAAATGTTAAAGATTACAAAGGGGATTACATTTGAATATTTACACACATCCACATACAGATTTAATTGATTTCTTTCCCAAATTGCACTGACTACTCTGAGACATAAGCTATGGCCCTTATCTTTTCACGCGATGCGGAAAACACAGACTGTTTCATTGAATCCACATACAGATTTAATTGATTTCTTTCCCAAATTCCACTGACTACTCTGAGACATAAGCTATGGCCCTTATTTTTTCACGCGATGCGGAAAACACAGACTGTTTCATTGAATCAAGTCATAAAAATGGAATTTCCATAGCCTTACGCTGACAGAATATGCCACATTTTGGATGAATAAATCAAAAGTAGGTCAGTACACTTAAATAAAAACGTGATATGGACTAGTGTCTGTGAATATTAAGCTGCAAAAAGACAATATATGAATCCTGCACATTCTGCATAATAATTAAATCTCTTATAAATCATGAATTGGTTAGTTGTGACTGGCAATGCTTCGGCTCGTGCTCTCCGTCAGACGGTTTGAATCAGAGTAATCAATGCGAGAGAGAGAACAGAGTTGACTGTGGAAGCGCACAGATGGAGCAGAGAAGCAAACTACTGTTCAGGGTTTCAA